>NC_085843.1:204383594-204671094 GCF_035594765.1 Anolis carolinensis
TCCTGCGTGAACCAAAGACCAAGGCTTAGCCCTCCGTTCGGCAGACCTTCCCCGGCCCTGAACCCAGGAGGAGGACGCGGGTCTCGTCTGAGTGTCTCCCAATCTAGCCTGAAAACCTCTGGAAGGTCGAACACCGGCCAAGAAGGACCTAATGTTCGCAATGGGAAGGACCGTGGACCTTTCCACGGGAGAAAGACCATCGTTTTCTTCCCACGTTTTCTTCCCAAGGAGAAAGGACCCTTCTCTCTTCCCCCACATTTCCTAACTGGGAAAATTTCCCAAGGAGAACGAACCCCCGCAGGTGGAAAAGACCCCGAGTGGAAAAGATCCCATGAGTAAAAACATCCCGAGTGGAAGGGATCCCAGGCGAGAAATTATCCCTTATGGAAAGGACCCACCACACGCGATAAAACCTGCATGGGAAAGGACCCCACGCGAGAAAGTCACGAGTGGAAAAGCCCCCCACAAACCGGACATCTATGGAGTGAGAAAAACGCCACTAGTTGTGCATGTTCTTTTGGGATCTGGGGGAAAGGGTTGTTTATTACTATTTGTTAGTGTACTCTGGAATTGAAAGTTTGCCATTTTTTTGGTTTGCTTTCCTTAATTTTTCTAATATTTCATAGCTTTAGTATACTCAGGAATTGAAGTTTTGTCTCTTTTGTAGTAAGTATATACTTTTTTGGTACCTTTTCTTATTTTAATTTTATGAATTGGAATATTGAATGGGAAAGATCCCTGGGGAGTGAAAACCTCCCGAGTGGGGAAAAGACCACAAGCGGGAAATTATCACGAGTGGGGAAGCCTCCATTTGCGGACATATAACAAAGTGGGAAAGACCCTGGGAGTGAAAAATCCCGAGTGGGAAAAAGACCCTAGGCGGGAAATTGTCACGAGTGGAAAAGCCGCCACAAGCGGACATCTATGGAGTGGGAAAGATCCTGGGAGTGAAAACGTCCCGCGTGGGGAAAAGACTCCACGCGGGAAATTATCACGAGTGGAAAAGCCGCCACAAGCGGACATCAATGGAGTGGGAAAGACCCTGGGAGTGCAAACTCCGGGACTGGGGGAAAGACCCCACTCGGGAAATGTCACGAGTTGAAAAACTGCCACAAGTGGACACATACTGAGTGGCAAAGATACTGGGAGTGAAAACGTCCCATTTGAGGAAAATACCCCACGCGGGAAATTGTCACGAGTGGAAAAAACTGGGAAATTGTCACGAGTGGGAAAACTTGCCCACAAGCGGGAAAGGCCAAAAGAATGAAAAGGTCCAGAGTGAGGAAAAGACCCCACGCAGGAAATTGTCACGAGTGGAAAATCCCACGAGTGGACATTTATGGAGTGGGAACAGCCATGGGAGTGACGAATCCCGAGTGGAGAAAAGACTCCACGCGAGGAACTGTCGCGAGTGGGGAAAAGACCTCACGCGGGGGGGAGACGCGAGTGGGGATCTCCGCGGGTGTTGCTCTTACCGGGGCATCCGAGGCGCGGGTCCCTCCAGGGCGAGCCCTGCATGACTCCGGGCCAGAAGATGGGCGGCCTCCCGGGCAGCTCGGCCAGGGGCTTGGGGTAGCGGGGCACGACGGCGGCGGCGGCGGGGCTGAAGTACATCCCTGCGGCGGCGGCGGCGGCGGCCAGGCCGTTGAGGCGGGGCAGGCCGGTGAGGAGGTTCCCGGCGGCGCCGAGCGGCCTGCCCAGGATGTCGCTGATGCCGTGCGGGGTCCCGAGCGGGAACTGCGCGCCGCCTCCTCCTCCTCCTCCTCCTCCGCCGCCGCCTCCTCCGGGGGCCTTGAAGGGCGCTCCGCCGGGCGGGCCCTGCAGCGCGTAGGGGAAGAGCGAGCTCTTCATCTCGGCCATGCTGTGCAGCGCGGCCAACGGGGCGCTGCCGCTGCTGCTGAGCACGAAGGCGCCCGGCGGGCGGTTAGCCTCCATCGGCCCCACGGCTAACATTGGGGACGCGCATTAAAGGGGAAGGCGGCCCGAGAAGAGGAGTCCGTCCGTGCCCGGGAATGGGATTGCCTTCCGCACCCGCTGGAGGCCAACTCGGTCGCCTTTAAGAGAGTTTTGTCAAAGCCGCTCCTCGCTCCTCCCTCGTTAGCAAAGTTTCCGCCCCATCACAGCGCCCGTGATTTATACTTCGGAGGTTAGAAATCCTTCGCGAGGTTTTCACTCCAACACAACACAGCACAGCCCCCCTCCCTTTTTCCCCCTTCCCTTTTCCAAGCCGAGTGGGTCGAAATGGGCTCTTTGGCGTCCAGATGCGCGGGTGATAACCTCCCAGCCACCTGCCCGCCGCGCGCTCTGATTGGCCGGCTCCTGCTCCGACCCGCTACGATTGGGCCAATCGGTTTTGGGTCCTTTTCCCCTTTCTTCCCGCTTCATCGGAAAAGGGGGCGGGGCTTAAAGGGAATGGGCGTGGCTTGGGATGCCACGGAAAAGGTCGGCGAGAGCTGTGTTCAATGGAGATCCTTACTGATAAAGTCAAGGTGCTTTCAATGGCTGTAAATTCCCCCCGTTGATTTATCTCCCGGAGGGCGAAATAAATCCCGCCGGAATGGGAGTTTAGTTAGAACGCGGAAATAATTGTCTGAAGCCTTGGAGGGCGACGGAGGTGGAATGCATCCACACTGGGGAATGAATACACTTTGGCACCACTTTCATGCTATGGGATCCTGGGATGTGGAGTTTGCCACTCTTTGGCAGAGAAGGCCAAAGGCCTTGCAACATTATAACTCCCAGGATTCCATAGTCTTAAAGTGTAGAATGCATCCGCGGCCTGTTCCTTGGGTTGCTGTGAGTTTTCCGGGCTGTATGGCCATGTTCCAGAAGCATTCCTCCTAACGTTTCGCTCGCATCTATGCCAGGCATCCTCAGAGGTTGACAGGTCTGTTGGAAACTAGGCAAGTGGGGTTTATATACTAATGAATCCCCACCTTGCTCCCTGCATACTTTGGATAGGGATCCATCTGATGTCGCAAACATTCATCCCTTTTGTGTGTGTCTTTTTGTTAAGGAAGTGGATGAGTTTGCCTCGGAAAGGCCACCGGGAGAGAGGTCGCCAGAGAGTGGCCTTTTTCGGGAACGCTGTCCTTGCCCTTCTCCTCTTCTTCCTTTCTTTTTCCTCCTCCTCCTTTTCCTTTTCTTCTCTTCTTCTTTTTCCTCCTCCTCCTCCTCCTCCTTTTCTTCTCTTCTTCTTTTCCTCCTCCTCCTTTTTTCTCTTCTTCTTTCACCTCCTTCTCTTCTTCCACCTCTCCTCCTCCTCTTCTGCTTCTCTTCCTCTTCTTTTCTTCCTCCTCCTCTCCTTCATTTCTTCTCCTCTTCTTCCTCCTTCTCCTCTACTCCTCCTCCCCCTCCTTCTCTTTCTCCTCCTCTTCTTTCTTTTTCTGCTCTTCCTCCCCCCCTCTTTCTCCTCCTCCTCTTCCTCTTCTTCCTCCCCTCCTCTTCGGCTTCACTTCCTCTCCTCCTTCTCCTCCTCTTTCTCTTCTCCTTTTTCTCCTTCTCCTTCTTTTCTTCCCCCTCCTCTTCCTTCTACTCTCCTTCCTCCTCCTCCTCTTCTTTTCTTCCTTCTCCTCCTCCTCTCCTCCATCTCCTCCTCCTTTTCTTCTTTCTCTTCTTCCTCTCCTCCTCTTCCTCCTTAATAATAATGAACAATGAACTTTATTTATATCCCGCCACCATCTCCCCGAAGGGAATCGGGGCGCCTTACAAAGCATTACAAGGTGCAGCATACAATATAAAACGGTAAAACAATATCATATAAAATTATGGAAATGTTTAATTAAAATTAAAAATTATAATAACAACCACAGTCAACACATATAAACATAAAATGAAAATGGCACAATTGAAAAAAAACCAGAATATCTAAGAAACCTTTTTTGTGTGTGTCAGGAGCGACTTGAGAAACTGCAAGTGCTTCTGGTGTGAGAGAATTGGCCGTCTGCAAGGACGTTGCCCAGGGGACGCCTGATGTTTGATGTTTTTACCATACTTGTGGGAGGCTTCTCTCATGTCCCCACATGGGGAGCTGGAGCTGACAGAGGGAGCTCATCTGCGCTCTCCCCAGATTCGAACCGGCAACCTTGATGTCAGCAACCCAACCTTCAGGTCAGCAGTCCTGCCTGCACAAGGAACTGACTCCATTGGCAACCGGGAGCTCCTGATCTAAGGAAACTAGCTGCCATCAATTCATAACTAAAGTGCCAAAGTGTCAGGCTCAAAAGCTTGTTTAAACTTCTCCTCTTCCTCCTCTTCTTCTTCTCTTCCTCCTCCTCCTTCCTCGCCTGACTGAGCTCTGGACGTCAGGATGAAAGAAAGAAAATAGGTCTAAACCAAAAACAGCAGCACGGCTGCTTCAGGAAGTCTCCCGCCCAGTGTCGGTGGTCGTGAAGCAAGGAAAGCGGCCGACAGTTAGCTTTAGCAGCAGCAGCAGCAACAAAGGCCACAATACTATCGAGTCGTTTTTAGATGCTCGTTTAGAAAAAAAGACTTTGTATCTCCGCATCAGTTCTGCATTGGAACTCAGGAGTAAGCCTCCCGCTCTGCGGTGGCACTTACACCCAGGTAGTTTCCCACCGAGTTGCAGCCGGATAATACAAACACACGTATTCAGACATACAATGATAAACAATATTAATATTACGTGATAAATCACAACTAAGAAAATATTATAAGACATAAGGAAAATATATTTATAAATCACATCTAAGAACATACAAGATGTGTCCCAAAAGTCTCTCTATGTGGGTAAAAAAATTATATATTATATTTTAATATTTATAAATTTTAAATATTTTCAGATACCTTAAAGGCACATTAGCTACCATTTCCTATTTTCCCGTATGCATGACCTGGACCTTTCCACACAGCCCAGAATATCCAGCCAGAAAATCCCACAGTATCTGCTTTGAACTGGAATATATGGCAGTGTGGACTAGGCTATCACAGTTCAAAGCAGATATTGTGGGATTTTCTGCCTGGATATTCTGGAATATAGGGCTGTATGGAAGGGCCATGAGTCCACGCTGCCATATATTCCAGTTCAAAGCAGAAAATGTGGGATTTTTTTTCAGTTGTTGTGGAATAATAATACAGATAGCATTTACTTACCTATGCACCCATACATATTTAATGTATATATTTAATTTAAATAATATTGATATTATAATTAATATCTCACTATGTACCATAAGTAATAGCTAACAACACTCTATTAGTATGTGTGTATATATATGTGTGTGTGTGTAATTGTTGAATAAATTATATGTGTGTGTGTGTGTACTGATAGGTGTGTTATTGTTAAATAAATATATACATTATATGCACACATAAATAATGTATATATTTAGTTTAAATAATATTGATATTATATTATAATATTCCATAATATACCATAACTAATCTCTAATAACACTCTGTCTGGGTTGCTGTGAGTTTTCTGGGCTGTCTGGCGTGTTCCAGAAACCTTCTCTCCTGACCCTTAGCCTACATCTATGACAGGCATCCTCCGAAGTTGTGAGGTTTGTTGGAAAACTATGGAAGTGGGGTTTATATATTTGTGGAATGTTCAGGGTGGGAGAAAGTATGAATGTTTCAATTGGTCGATTTGATTAGCCTTGAATAGCCTTGCAGCTTCAAAGCCTGTCTGCTTCCTGTCTGGGGGAATCCTTTGTTGGGAGGTGTTAGCTCCCCCTGCTTGTTTCTTGTTCCCCTGTTTTCTGAGTGTTGTTCTTTATTTAATGTCCTGATTTTAGAGATTTTTTTTAAATACTGGTAGCCAGATTTTGTTCAATTTCACGGTTTTCTCCTTTCTGTTCAAATTAGATTAGTACCAACTGACTTCTCTGGTTGGTTGGTTGGATAGATCGAGATAGAAATTATATGTGTGTTTGTGTGTTGTTAAATGCATATATACATTATTAGTGTGTGTGTATTTATATACAATGTCTATATTTATTTAACAATAACACATCTATCAATATATATACTGACATATACACATACTGATATATAGATAGATGTGTTATCATTAAATACTCACATAAATAATGTATATATTTGGTTTAAATAATATACTGACATATAGACATACTGATATATACATAGATGTGTTATGATTAAATACATTGATACATTACTCACATAAATAATGTATATATTTGGTTTAAATAATATTGATATTATAATCAATATCTCATCTATATATATATAAATGTAATGTGCATAAATCCCATGGAGTAAACAACAAAACCACTGGACCAAATCATACCAAATTTGGCCACAAAAGACATAGTCATCCAATTTATGTCTTTCCATCAAAAAAAAAACCCCTATAAAACACAACTTGACACCTCAAAGGACCTCTCCCGACCTCAGAGTCATTATTATTATTATTATTAGGTTCCTGGGAACCATCAAAATGAACAATACCTGACTGCCAGCATTAAAAAAACTCTACAATTTAGGCAGTACATAACGAACAACACTCTGAAAATAAGGGTATTCCAGACAGCAAACAACCAGAGTCAGTTAACACCTCCCAACAAAGGATTCCCCCAGGCAGGAAACAACCACACTTTGAAGCTGCAAGCCCATTAAATCTTAATCAAGGTGACTAATTACAACATTCATACTTGCTTCCACAAACAAAAACCCATTTAGGACCTGGGCACAGCTAGTAATATACTATAAGTAATATTTAATAACACTATCTATCTGTGTATATATGTGTGTGTTATTTTTCAATTATATAGATAGATGTGTTATTGTTAAAGAAATATAGACATTATACACACACATTAATAATGTATATATGTATTTAACAACACACACACACAGTTTCTATTTTTATCTCTCTATCTATCTAAAATGTCTATCAGACTTGCAGACAATTAGAGTCAGTCTTAAACATGTGTTGCTAAACCTACCCATTTCTGCCTGCAAGTCTGATACAAATCATGGCCATTTCCTTTAGGATTTAGGATTAGTTTAACAATAAAAACCGAATCGAGGGAATAGTGTTCAAAAAGGCTTCCGGGCGGAGCTTTCTAGTGTTGTCTTTCTGTGAGAAGGAAACCCAGGGGAAAAGAAAACAAAGCAGCAAGTGAAAGAAGGACTGGCGGAGGCGTGTTTCCAGTTAGACTCCTGTAGTTAGGTTTACCTTGAGAAGAAGGCATCCCTATTGACGAGTGAAATCCCATTGATTTCAATAGACCGGGCTTCAGCCTAGGAAGAATCTCTCTCCAACTTCCCAAGGCTTTGAATCGTCGTGGGATGCGTTCAGATGTAGTTTAGCCTCAAAAACCGACACGTATCGGAGTGGGGACTTTCCTCAGGGGGAAGCGGCCAGTCCCGGACACGTGTGAGATGCTTTTGCGTGTAATTTTGCAATGTTATGGATCACAGAAGCGAGGTTTCAATACTTGGCACTGAAGGACTGTTATCCTTCTCAGAACCATGTTTTCTTTTGATAGGTCTCTCAACCGCCTTGTATCAAGCTCTTCCTTAAAGGCCTCCTCTAATACTGAGATAATGAAAAATATTTTTGGGGGGGAAGGCAGGAAGATGTTGTTCGGGAAATGTAGTTTTCTAAGAAGGATCGAACAGGCCTTGAAATAAATTCCGCCTTCGCTTGAAAAAGTTTGTCTTAGGGCTGGATCTACACTGCCAAAGAATGCAGTATGTCTATACCTGACCACATTAGGAACAAGGCTTTCATGGCCGGAATCACTGGGTTGCTGTGAGTTTTCCCGGGCTGCATGGCCATGTTCCAGAAGCATTCTCCCCTGATGTTTCGCCCACATCTATGGCAGGCATCCTCAGAGGCTGTGAGGTCTGTTGAAAACTAATCAAGAGGGGTTTATATATCTCTGGAATGTCCAGGGTGAGAGAAAGAACTCTTGTCTGCTTGAGGCAAGTGTGAATGTTGCAATTGGCCACCTTAATTAGCATTGAGTGGTCTTGCAGCTTCAAAGCGTGTCTGCTTCCTCTCTGGGGGAATCTTTTGCTGGGAAGTGTTAGTTGGCCCTGATTGTTTCATGTCTGGAATTCCGCTGTTTTCTGAGTGTTCTTCTTTATTTACTGTCCTGATTTTAGAGTTTTTTAAAATACTGGTAGCAGGATTTTGTTCTGTAGGTTTGCTCTTAAGTTGAATTTGTGTGTAAGTCGGAACAGGGACATTTTTAAGTGGAACGCAAGCCAAATAACATAACATAAAACATAATATAACATATATTAATATAATGCAACATAACAAATATTAATATATTATAATATATAATGTAATATATAAGCTTTTGATAGCATAGGTAAGAGTGAACACCCCAGTGGTGTTTGTTTTGCTGTCTGTGCCCCTGTTCAGAATATTTCCCCTCACTTTCTGTCCCTGTGAGGATTGGATTTTGAAAAATGGGACTTGTTGTGGAAACAAGATTGGTGAGAAAACTTCTTTTCCTCCTGATAACTCTTCCAGTAGTGAATTTCCCTTCCAAAGGCAGATTTCTCTCACTTCCTGTTGTCTCACCACGTTCTTAACTGTGAGTCGTTTGCAAATCGGATGTTTGTAACTCGAGGGCTGTTCGTTATGCAGTTCAATGTGGTTCAGACTGCATTGTATGGCAGTGTAGATCCCAGGCGTGGAGCATGGAATTAATGACCCCAGACTAAATATTCAACAGTGTGTGGGATCTATTTCCAAGGGCCTTTCTACAGATTATCTGCTTTGAACTGGATTATATGGCAGTTTAGACTCATATAATCCAGTTCAAAGCAGATAATACGGATTATCTACTGTGATAGTCTGGATTATATGGCAGTATAGAATGGTCTTTAGAGTTCACCAAGAAGCATGAAAGGAGGCTTTGGGACTTTGATCTTGACTTATGGAGTGAAGAAGGGAAAAAGAAGAAGGCGGTGGCTTCATCTCCCACCTGCTGGCTGATCTCAAAGGAGCCAGAAATGCCCAAAGAAAGAGCTTTTCCAAAAGGCTGGAGATGGAGGAATCTGGCGACAGCTGCCCGTCTGGACAAAAGAGGAACGGAGCCGCATTTGCTCCGCACAAGAGAAGAGGAGCTTCGGAGGGAATGCTGATGATAGCCCTTGAAATCGCTCTCATGAATCAAGAAATGAATGAGAACAAAAGAGAGGATCCAATAACAATAACAATACTAATATACTAATTTACACTCTGCTTTCCTTAAAGGAGACACAAAGCAGCTCGTTGTTGCTTATTCGTTCAGTCATTTCCGACTCCTCAGCCCAAGCCAGAGCTCCCTGTCGGGCGTCGCCACCCCCAGCTTCTTCAAAGTCAAGCCAGTCCCTTCAACGATGCCATCCATCCATCTTGCCCTTGGTTGGCCTCTCTTCCTTTTTTCTTCCATTTTCCCCAGTATCATTGTCTTCGCCAGGCTTTCCTGTCTTCTCATTTTGTGGCCAAAGTACTTAATCTTTGCCTCTTTCCCTCCAGTGAGCAGCCAGGCATTATTTCCTGGAGTATAGACTGGTTGGATCTTCTTGTGGTCCAAGGCACTCTCAGAATTGTCCTCCAACACCACAGTTCAAATGCGTTTATCTTCCTTCGCTCAGCCTTCCTTATGGTCCATCTCTCACCTTCATTGCCAGTGTGATGTCTCTACTCTTCACTGTTTTATCAAGGTTGGTCATTGCTCTCCTCCCAAGAAGTAAAGGTCTTGTGATTTCCTGGCTGCAGTCTGTGCCACTGCCTCCACATTTTCTCCCTCTGTTTTTCAGTTATCAATCAGGCTGGTTGCCATAATTTTGGTTTTCTTGATGTTTAACTGCAACCCAGCTTTTGCACTTTCTTCTTTCACATTGGTGATAAGGCTCCTCAGCTCCTCCTCACTTTCAGCCATCAGAGTGGTATCATCTGCATACCTAAGGTTGTTAATGTTTCTTCCAGCAATTTTAACTCCAGCCTTGGATCCATCTAGCCCCACACCCCACATGATGTGTTCTGCATACAAGTTGAATAGGTAGGATGAAAGTATACACCCCTGTCATACTCCTTTCCCAATTGTGAACCAGTCTGTTGTTCCATGGTCTGTTCTGTTGTGGTAATCTCTGAGCGGTTAGACTCAATTTAACCCTCTCTGGGAGAGATTCCACCAAAATGCAGCAGAGTACCAAAAGCAAAAGTTTTCAAATGCAACAGTTACTTACACGGGGTGAGCAAAGAGAAGCCTTTCAGCTTAGGATGGCAATGGAGTGCAGAGTCTCAGTAAAAGTTCAAAAAAATTTATTCAGGTAAAAAGAACTCCATTGTAGATAGAAAGGCTTGGGAGCTGTCTAGTCTATTCTAGACTGGTTTCTAAGGAAAAATAAGAAAGGAAAAATAACAAACATCTAAACAGTTATATCTTGCCAGGAGAGACAGCATGATGCTGCTTGTTAGCTAGAAGAACAAAGGGAAAAGAAAGAACCAAAATGGTTCCAACCTCATGGTCCAGTTTATTGGGGCCATAAAAGACATTCTGGCCAATGAGAAGTTAGTGTTCCTTAAGATTCACATTTCTACTAACTTCAAAGTAAGGGATATGACGTAAACAGGATAGAGTGAAACACAGTAAAGCCTATCTAGGAATGCTTTGGAAACAGGGAAAGGATTCCCTCAGTCTGACTCTATCATCTACATGACTACATTTAGACTTCAGTAGTCCAGGGTGATTCCCAACATGTTCTTTCTGTTGCTACTTGGTAGTTATAAAAAGTAGCTCACAACGTTAAAAACAAGGCAATTTAAAACATACAATATATATATACACACATATGTATGAATATATTACCATATATTATATATTACCAGATAAGGTAAAGGTTTCCCCTGATGTTAAATCCAGTCGTGACCAACTCTGGGGGTTGGTGCTCATCTCCATTTCTAAGCCAAAGAGCCGGCATTGTCCATAGACACCTCCAAGGTCATGTGGCTGGCATGACTGCATGGAGCGCCGTTATCCCTCCGGAGCTGTACCTATTGATCTACTCACATTTGCATGTTTTCGTACTGCTAGGTTGGCAGAAGCTGGAGCTAAAAGAGGGTGCTCCCCTGTTAAGCTCCATGTTAATAGAATTAAATTCATTTATGGAATATTAATTGAACATTTCATTTGCCTACATGATTTAAACTTTCCCCGGAATAGTAACTGTGGTGTCTGCAGTAATACTATTTCCTAGGAGACCCTTGCATTCCTAACAGTGGGCGCTCATTCTGTTCCCAGGATTTGAACCTGGGACCTTTTTTGGTCCGCAAGTTCAGCAGCTTAGTGCTTTAACACACTGTGCCACCAGGGGCCCATGAATATATGGACATATACATTAATATACACAATATATGATGTCTGTAAACTCTCTTTTCCATTTAAAGATACACATTGTGCCTTCTCTTGAGGAGTAGCCATTTTTTGGGGTTCATTTAGTTTAACAGTACCTCTTTCATCAACAGGGTACCTGAAATACACAAATGCAGTGTGATTAAAAACTTTGATAACCACTGAGTACATAGAACAGATCTGATTACGATATTTCACTCATTCCTGAAAGTGTTATCATGGGGAAAAGATGTCTCCACTGAAACTGTATCACCATTCCTCATTTCCGCAACAACCCAAAATTTTCAAAATCGAATTGTGACAGCAACAGAAAGTGAGGTGAAATCTTCTGAGACAGCAAAACAAATGTTACGGATGTGTTAATTCTTCTCTATGCTATCCAAAACTAAATTAAAGAAATTGCCTGGAGTTAAACTTATAAAGTGTATTTGTTCCAACTTGCATATACATTCAACTTAAGAACAAACCTACAAAATGTATCTTGTTTGTAACCTGGCGACTGCCTGTAATTGTGCTATGTGGATAAACCTAAATCACTGGATTATGTGAACTCAGGACTCTCAGGTGTCCATAGTAACAAATAGACTCCTTCCTCTGTTCTTCAATAGTTTTTTTCCTCTTCTTCCTGCCTCAACATGCCCTTTACCTGAAACTTTCCTCAATTGCAGGAGGATTTGCATTTTTATATTTTTCCCCTCAGAACTTACTTCTACTTACATGAAATAGTAGATGAAGTAATGACCAAAGAAATATTTCTGACCTCAACACTATCCCCAAAGATACAAGTAGCAACAAAGCTTTCAATGTTTTTATACTCTGTACAGGTTAGCCATTTTTGGCCTTTCCTAGAAATGAATTGTCTAACTACAGTCATCCATACCCTCCAGACTAAACTAGTGTGTTTTTCTTTATGAGGGCTTACATTTTGAGAAAAAAAGTACATTAGCTTTGTAAATGGTCTAAAATGCAGCTATCACATTATAATCTAGAAAGCAGTATCAGGAACATTTAACTTTGATCTTGTTCAGGCGGGGTATAAAAATAAAGTTATTATTCTTATATTATTCCTATGCTGATTCCCTTCCTTTCACATTCTGGAATCAGTTTTTAATACCTGGCATCAATGCTTACAGGTCTTAAACACCTAAGAACAGGTTAACACGAGAACTGCCTTCACCATAGAAACTGGTCCAACTTTAAGCTCAGTTGCTTTCAACTGATAGGTCATTTTTATATTGAGTTCTGGTATATTTGTGATATGGTAGCCATGGCTTCAAAAACAAGGAAGACCCTTTAATCACTGGGGACTGTTCCCACTTTCTTGTGCTGCTGAATCAAAACATTAGCTATAGCCCTATTGTTTGTTTGTTGCCCTTGTTATATGTATTCAGGTCAGCTCTGACTTACCAACCCTATCCTAGGGTTTTCTTGGCAAGCTTTGCTCAGAGCAGGGTTACCATTGCAATCCATGGTGAACAAAGCTTCAAACTTAGTTTCCTTGAGTTCTAGTTCAATGCTCAAACCAAAACACCACGCTATCTCATTATTAACGTCTTTATTATTAATAATATATTTATTTCATTTATTTCTTATGCCTCACCTTTTAGCCGAAGACATTCCCAGAATTGCTTTCAAAATTAGATAGCATGACATCAGTTGCTTTCAGTCACATAATATAACTTAAGATATGGCAAGCAGGAAATAAGAGATGCAAAGGAGAGTGGGTGGAGTTGTGTTCCTTCAAATCATTTCTCTGTAGCCATATATCACCCCTAACTTACCCTATGCTTTCTGATGCCCCTCCCTTCAGAACTATACACACACACACACACACATACACACAGGCTATCCACAAAGTAGGTTACATTTTGGAATTAAAAATGAACAAAGTATAGGAGAAAACATTTACCATATGCAGTTGAAAGCCACACCCAAATACCACATCTCACGTAGTCGCCATTCAAATCTAGGCACTTGCGATGAATGAGCTTTGCAACTCCTTCCCCACTAAATTCTGCCGCTTGTGCCCTCAAACACTTGTTTCCAACAATGGGGGCGTGGCTGGCAACACAGCGTTTTGGTGACGCTGCGCTGCGCAGCTGCAGGAAGGGCTGACCGGCTGGTTGAGGGCGCAAGCAGTAGAATTTAGTAGGGAAGGATTTGCAAAGCTCATTCATCGCTATGGTAAGTATGTAGATTTGAATGGCGACTACGTGAGATGTGATATTTGGATGTGGCTTTCACTTGCATATGGTAAATGTTTTCTCCTATACTTTGTTCATTTTTAATTCCAAAACGTAACCTACTTTGTGGATAACCCTCATACATGCCTTGTGGAGTTTTAGAGAAACATCTTGCAATGTCCCTATATCTCGATGCAAATCAATTATATCAGCACTGAGATTCACTGAGATCATCAGGAGATGTTAGCACTACTGAAATCATAACCTTTCGTAAATTATGATCTTCCTGAGAAGAGTTAAAAATCTTCTCCTTAGTGGTAAATATCCATTAGTATTCATGCAAGGCTATGTAGGTGTCTCAGTTGATAGACTGATATCCCTGGTTATCTCATTGAACTGTTAGGAACAAAGATATGCCAAATGCATAAAATATATAGCAGATCTTCAGAAGTGTTATTTCAGTTGCCCAAAAAGAAATCTACTTTCCCATAAAATATGTTGCTTTCAAATCATGCTCTCAAGAGACCAAAAATAAGTAGTCTTTGTTAAAAGTTAACATAGTTGATTTACTTACAAACTTCATGTATTTAACATACAGGTACATTGCTTATTGGTTGAGAGTTTAAACAGTAAGTTCTCTGAGCATTCTGTTTCAGTCTGTTCTCTGTTGCATACAGAAGATATCTCTCTTCAGTCTAATACATTACTGAACATTGAGTCAATATAAATTTACTACTAACAGCAGCATACTATACTCAACTGACTTCATACATCAACATCAACTGACTTTTGATGCAAACTCTAAACTGTACTGTTGTGGCTTAATTGTGTTATTTATTGTTTTAATTTTAAAACAATTCTAAATTGGAGTCTCCGTCTGAATAGTCCCAGATCTAGTCACATGGTCTGCAGTCCCTCCCACAACCTCAAACAACATAGAGTTAAGGAAAAACTGCATACTAAATCATATACATATAATATCGTAAGTAATTACAATTATATATATAACAAATAACTAGTCTAGGAGGCTTATAGAAGGTTGCCATTTCCAACAGAAACTAGAAGAAATCAGAGGAACTATCCAAGGTGCTGAGCCATCCACCAAAATACTGTAATACTTTGGGCAGTTCAGATTAAAACTCTAAGCAGATTGACCTTTCTGCTGACAATAGAAGCACTCATCCAACACAGAAAAGAAAGGGATATAAGGCGATGAATGGTCCATTGGCCACTTAATTGCCTACCTCTGATCTAGATCTAAAATGAATACAAGATTCAAGCTTCTATTCCATTTTGTTATTGTGACACAGAAGGCATTTTTTTGGAAAACCTTTGTAAATTCAGTAGCTGACATTTTAAATAGCATTCTCTATTTCATTGCAACAGTTCTCCTTGAAAAGGTAAGTGCAAGCCAGTGGCCACAGCACGTGGTTCCGTCTTAATGGGTTCTTGTTTATTATTATTTTTTACACTGTGGGCTAATGTGGACAGTGCGGTGAGGATGAACTCAAGCCATTTCCCAACATCTCTCTTATCTCCCCTGACCCAGGACTGTATTTTCATCTCTCAATAAAAGTATAAAAGAACAAAGTTCTGAAACAAGAATTCCAGAGGGAAATTGCCACACCCTCAAGTTTTTGGAGTTATAATTCTCCATCTTTTGGGGATCATCCCCCATACAAACTCCACTCCCAAGAAAGGAGGAGTATCATGGACTGAATAAAAGGTTTTTGGGGGTCATATGTGTTTTATTCACAGCTCCCACCCTATTGTATAATGCTATGTAACACAAGTTTTGTTTCTAGGTTATAAATGTCATTTTCTAATTGGTTCTATCATACAAACATGGTGAAGCGTTATTAAATTGCAAAAACATTGTTTTTGTGAGATATCTTGCACCACATTTTGCTATAGTTTTCCAATGAATATCTCATAGAGACTCAACCAATTCAACATAGTTTGTGGCAGCTACGATAACAAAGTTTCTGGAGTATAACAGCTGTTTTCAAAGTAAGTCCCACATAATTAAACAGGAAATAACATTTTCAAACAAGGAACAGAAAAGTTTTCAAATTATGTTTCATAATTTTTTTTCATGTCAGGAGCGACTTGAGAAACTGCAAGTTGCTTCTGGTGTGAGAGAATTGACTGTCTGCAAGGATGTTGCCCAGGGGACGTCCGGATGTTTTTGATGTTTTACCATCCTTTGGGAGGCTTCTCTCATGTCTGGAGCTGACAGAGGGAGCTCATCTGCGCTCTCCCCGGATTCGAACCAGTAGCTTTCAGGTCAGCAGTCCTGCTGGCACAAGGGTTTGACCCATTGCACAACCAAAATGTAATTGCTTGATGCCATTTTATTTTCTGTATGCATATTTGAGAGAAAACATGATGCAAATATTTACTGAATAAGTCAGTGAATGAGAACCCCAAATTTGATTTATTCTGCAAAGGGCAGGTGAAACATATTTTCATGTAAAGCAATGGCTTAGAGGTATGTTTAGTCTGAAAAGGAGAAGCCTGAGAGGTGATAGGATGACTGTATTTAAACATTTAAAAAGATGCCATGTAGAAGAGGAAGAAAGCTTGTTTTTTTACCATTCTGGAGACTGAAACATGAACCATTAGATTAAGACTGGAAGAAAAAAAATCCACATGAACAACTGCAAGATCATCTTTAGTGTAACAGCTATTCAGCAGTGGAATGAGGTCATGGTGGTGGATCACCCTCCAACTATATTAGATTATTCTAAATTGAATGTTCAATAATATAACATTATACTGCCCTTTGCAAACATTCAACTGAATCTTGTTGATTATTCCCAAAAAGAGTAGGCCCATGAAATGAGTTATTAAATATTAAGTCAACTCAAAGATAAATCACATTAATTCAATGGCTTTGCTGTAGCTGGATGGTGTCGTTCTTGAGCATTGGACTAGGACTCTGTAGATGAGGGTCTGAAACTCTGCTCAGCCATGAAATGCTCTGGGTGGGGTGACCTTGTGCAAGTCACACTCTCTCAGCTTCAGAGGAAGGCAACGTCAAAGCTCCTCTGAACAAATCTTGCCAAGAAAACTCTGTGATAGGTTGGCTTTAGTTCATCATAGGTCAGAAACGACACAAGAACGATAATAGCATCACTATTTTATCACTTTAGGAGCTCATATTAAGAACTATTAACAACCTTACAAACCTATCTTTTAAGCTAGGCAGTGCCTCAACTGGAGGGTTGTGCAGGGCTGCTCTAAAGAGTTGTTTATTTTGCCCACATATCATGAAGTTAGAAACAGCTCTGAAGCATGACATAATGGATATAGAGGAGTGTTCATTACATACTCAACAATTGAAGTAATACACATAGCTGGGTCCAAAATCACTTAATTGCACCATAAAAGTAATGATGCACTATGGCCAACAGTGCAATCAATATAAGTGCAGGTGCTGCCACCTCCTGGATCATATGATGTACTGCAGAGGCAACCTGATGGAAAAGAAATAGTGGAGAAAATGCCATTTCAACACAAGACTTTTAAAAATAGAATCATAGAGTTAGAAGAGACCATATGGGCCATCTAGTACAACCCTCTGCCATTCAGGAAAAGCACAATCAAAGCACTCCTGACAGATGTCCATGCAGCCTCTATTTGAAAGCTTCCAAGCTTCCTTTTCCTAAATTGTTTGCCGCTTGTCTCTTACGAAACGGCTAGTTGTCATTCTTCAGCCAAACACAAGCTTTCTAGTTCTTGGTTCCACTGCTTGATCCCATGGCTCTTTTTTAGGTGTTATTAATTGCTGCGTTTTGCTTATGATAAGTAGAAATACAATGATCTTGCACATCCATTTGGTTCCTGTTGGCTATACGAAGGTAAACATGCCGCATTTTGTTCTAATAATGTTATTTCTCCTAGCTTATGGAAGGAAGAATTTCAACAGGTGTGATAGGAAAATTTTGTAGGTGGCGTGAGAATTTTCACTCACTTTGCTTACAATAAAAACTTTAAATATTTTCAATTTCCCCCCTACATGTTTGATAGGAAGACTGCGGGGAAACTTGAAACTGACAGATTCATGACTGCAGGTCAATGGCTTCATTTTTTAAATCCTGGTATTTTTCTGTGGTGTGGAATTTAATTGAAGATCATTGTTGCTGGACCTTGCATGCATTTTTGGTTGCAAAACTAGAATGATAACTATTCACCATTTAAAGTGATGGAAAATCTCATTGCTTTAGCTGTGCCTGAATATGTACAGTGGGACCTTGATAACTTTTGGGGTTTGTTCCAGGAGCACTTGTGGATACCAAATCCACGAATAACCAAATCTCACAATTTTCAATGGCTTAGTAAAATCGTGTCCTTTACATAAAATGCCAAAATCAAAGTTTAACCTCTGGATTTTTTTGTTGTTGTTGAAAACTTTCAAGCTGTGGATATTTGAATCTATCGATGCTAAATTGTTGGATGTGGAGGGCCAACTCTATTTTCCAGACATTGGCTGGTAGTGTGTTGAGCAGTTATGATAGCATATACATAACAACAAAAATATTTATTATACCTATTAAACCAAAGGAGAGGAACATCAATCAAAGACAAGAAAACATAAAACTATAAATATGCATAAAAGTTTAGCTGGGGGTGGGGAGAAAAGAGACTAAAGCCTTAAATACAACTAGAAAGCTGGCCCTTGCACAAGCTATTAGGAATGTATGATTCATAAAAAATGTTTCAAAAGTCATTACAAAACTGGTTCCTAGGGTGCTGGCACTTCATTTCTATAGTGTTTCTAAAATCTAGTTTGTGAAAAATGTGTTACTATAACGATAGTAACGAAATGTCATTACTATTGCATAGTAATTGCGCATAATTACTATAATTGGGGAAGCTTCAGGGGCTCCTTTCTCCCTCTATTTTAAAGCTATTGGAGTAAAACTTGCTACAACGGTAGAACACATTTACCACTGTTAGCCCACCAAATTTCAAAACATTTCACTTATCAATCAATTTTTGGCAAATTCTCAAAGTTTTTATAAACGACATTTTTTAAAAAAGAGCTATCTACTTGAATTTTATATACAATGCACAAGATAACCAGGGCATCCATGCCCAGAAGTTTCAGAAAGCTTCTTACATCTACAAATTTTTGGGGATTTTAAAAAGTTTAAACAAAAACCATTTATCCCCCAAAATGTGACAACAGCAATTCCCTTGAATGTCTGTCTGACTTTATGACACACGGCCACATAACTTCAACGTAGTACATATTTATACTGTTACTTACTTACTATAGTCGTCTTTGCAGATTCAATAATTTTATTTATCATTATTAAACTGTCACAGGGGGCCTCGCCTTCCCAAACTACATTTCCAAGAACGCTGTGTTCTCAGTCTCCCTCCCATTAACTAGTAGTCCTGCCCCCAGTGCTTTTGCTTATGACGATTGAGCCAAAGAAAAAGGATTGGTTTTCAAAACACTTGATGTTCTCTTGGCTTTACCAACGTTGCTTAATGCTTACACTGAAAATTAAACTGACCGTGGGAGGCATCTGAATGTCACAGAATCTTAACAAAAATGATTGGTGAGGGTTTTGATTCTTAAATTCCCCTCTACTTCCCTGCATGTTTCTAATATCGATCCATATGCACCAATTTTAACAAATTTGATCCAAAATATGATTTAAAAACAAAATTATGCACACCCCTATAAGCTATATTATGCATTCATAATTACTTACGATTCATTTTTCTAATTGTGGCACTATTGCCATGATTGCAAATGCTCCTTAACTTGCTGTATCAGCCAGCAGCCACATTAAGAAATGGAGGGCTGTTCAGGCACAGATGACTGGTGAAAGGGGGCTGGAAGAGTCATCCTTCTGCATTGCCGAACAGAACCCCATCACTCTCTATGACTGCTGGCTCTTAAGGTGGGTTTGGGAAGTTAGGTCAGGAGATAATATGTAGTTAACTATTTCTTTTTTAAAAAATAATTTTTATTTGGGCAAATTGTATTTACCGTACATAAAATAAAATATTAGCTCAAATGAGCTGGACAATTGGGAGAGGAAAGAAGGGAAGGGAAAACGAAGAGAATAAAGAAACAAAAAATGGGGGTAAATTGAGATAGGGTATACAGTGTTCCCTCACTACTTTGCGGTTCACTTTTTGAGGATTCGCTGTTTTGCGGTTTTTCAATAAACTCTAAAAGACTATTATAAATCATAAAAAAATGCAATTTACAGCCTAAGGAAGGGAGGAAGGAGAAGCCAAAGGGAAAGAAAAGGAGCCCAAGAAGCAACAGGAGAAGGAGGCAATTTATCACCACACGATTGGTTGATACAGATTTAAAATTGTGTATAACTACTAAAATAATGTATAAATATTAAAATAAATATAGTGTCCCTACTTCGTGGATTTTCACTTATTGCGGTTGGTCCTGGAACCTAACCTCCGTGATAAGTGAGGGAACACTGTATGGGGATATTGTTGACTTCCAATTGCTACCACCAGCTATAGTTAAGTATTCCTAATACATTTGTGATATATGGTCTTGGCCACTAACCTCAAGAAAGTGAGAGGGTTTTTTTGGGGGAAAGAAAAAATTGATATATGCTTCACTTTCACTCATATATCACACATTTTTGTTTGCGTCTCTCTTTCTCTTTCAATCATTCCCTTCTCTTTTTACTTCAATAAAAGTATATATACCAAGAAAGATTATATCCAAGTCTGAATTTGATTCCCTGTGTTTGTACTGCTAATTAAAGTTCCATCTCTCCTCCAGCCCTACCTTGCAAGAACCTTCTCATGTAATGATGATGATGATGATATACTTTATTTATTTTCTGCTCTATCTCCCCGAGGGGATTCAGAGCGGATTACAGAATACATATATGGCAAACATTAAATGCCGTTATACAATTAACAACAAAGACAGACAGTACATAGACATAGACAGGGGCAAGGCTTCCCTCTTTTTTTCATCTCTGGCATTTGGAGGCTGTGCTCGACTTGGCCGTGGGGAGGTGTTGTTGTTCCATTTTTCACTCTGAGGAGCCTGTTGTCCATGGACGCCTTTCTGATTGAATTACCAGCAAGTTTTTCAGGTGCGCCTTTTACCTCCTTGCAAAAACAGTACCTATTTATCTACTCACATTGCTAGGTAAACAGAAGCTAGGGCTGATGGTGGAAGCTCACTCCAACCCGTGGCTTGAACTGCCGACCTTTCAGTTGACAAGATTTTCTGTAGCTGGCAGTTTAATCCACTGTGTTAGCTGTGGCCCATGTAAGTAGGAATGATGCGATTTGGAATGATGTGTTTGGAAAAGTTGCATCTGTTCTCTGCATTCCTGTCCTATCGAGACCCCTAAGCATCTGAGGTCCCTTCTACACTGCCATATAATCCACTTCAAGACAGATAATTTGGATTTTATATGGCACTATGAAAGGAGGCTGAGGGCCCTTCCACACAACCCTTTATCCCAGAATATCAAGGCAGAAAATCCCACAATATCTGCTTTGAACTGGGTTATCTAAGTCCGCACTCAGATAATGTGGGATTTTCTGCCTTGATGTTCTGGGATAAAGGGCTGTGTGGAAGGGCCCTGAGATGACTGTTTTGGACTTTGAACAACCAGGATCATCTTTGACTGGTGTCCCTTTCCATTTATGCACTTTGGCCCATTCCACAAAGCTATATAAAATTCACATTGAACTGGGTTATATGGCAGTGTGGACTCAGATAATCAATTTCAAAGCAGATATTGTGGATTATCTGTTTGGCTATTCTGGGTTATATGCCTGTGTGGAAGGGCCCTTTGCTGTTTCGAACACTGCAAAAGCCATTTTCTTTAGAATTTCTTGAGGTGCCTTGAGGATGCACCAAAATTATTTCCCACTTTCACAATCCTCTCCCATCATGTCTCACACCAGCATCCTGTCTCCAATGGCCCTTCCAGACAGGTCCTATATCCAGGATTTGATCCCAGGTTTTCTGCTTTAAACTGGATTATATGAATCCGTACTGCCAGATAATTTGGGATAAACAGAAAACCTGGGATCAGATCCTGGGATATAGGGTCTGTCTGGAAGGGTCCCCATTTGTCTGTGTCAAGGTCACAAGTAGAACAATTGTCCATCAACTATATTCAGACGCATAGTGGTCCTAAGGAAATGAAAAAGGATTATGAATAGGGAAGAAAAGGGATCTGACATGAAGGAAACTTCCTTTTTTTTCTAGAGTGGAGGTCTCCGACATTTATGGTCCTATGGAACAAAATGTTGAGGTGTGGGGCAATGACTACTCATAAACTGCCTGCTAGTGGCATGTGGCTATGCATGAAATGGCTGCCACGAGGTGCATGGCACATTTCAAATGTTGTAAATGAAATCACAAATCTTAAAAGTCTTTAGCTTCTGCCCAGGATGGGTACAAAATAGGCACATTCTGCCAAGGTATAATATTAATAATAGAAAATAATATTCTGAGTTGGGAAATTATACCCATTTGAATCAAAACTCACAGAATTCGCTATTTACCTTGGCTATGCTATCTTGGGGGTTTTGGAATTTGTAGTCCTCCCAAAAACTATTCAGAGATCTTATAAATTGTATCAAGATTTAGGGGGGAAAACATTGTGCAGGTGCAGTAATGTGGGAAAAAAGCAAATCAGGTTGAATCATTGACAGCCATCTAGTATGGAAGTAGTTTGTATGGTATGGCATGGCATGGTATGGTATGGTAGAGCCAGCTCTTACTGACCGTGGCCCCTTCTACACTAGTATCCAGATTATCAATGCAGATAATCCACATTATCTACTTTGAGCTGGATTATATGAGTCTACACTGCCAGATAATTTAGTTCAAAGCAGATAATCTGGATTTTATATGGCAGTGTAGAAGGGACCTTCATGTAATACTTTTTCAGACACTACCCTTGAAAGTCCGCATAGTGAAAGCAATGGTATTCCCCATAGTAACCTATGGATGCGAGAGCTGGGCCATAAGGAAGGCTGAGCAAAGGAAGATAGATGTTTTGAACTCTGGTGCTGGAGGAAAATCCTGAGAGTGCCTTGGACTGCAAGAAGATCCAACCAGTCCATCCTCCAGGAAATAATGCCTGGCTGCTCACTGAAGGGAAGGATACTAGAGGCAAAGATGAAGTACTTTAGCCACATCATGAGAAGACAGGAAAACTTGGAAAAGATCATGATGCTGGGGAAAATGGAAGGTAAAAGGAAGGACGAGATGGATGGATGGTATCCTTGAAGTGACTGGCTTGACCTTGAAGGAACTGGGGAGGGGGGGCGGTGGCAGCTGACAGGAAGCTCCAGTGTGGACTGGTCCATGAGGTCACGAAGAGTCGGAAACGACTGAACGAATAAAGAAGAAGACCCTTGAAAGTCCAGACCAACACCTGGAGCAGATTTACTGCTTCACTGATATGAAAGCCAGGAGACACAAATGCCCAGGTCAAATGAGGACACATATATTTGCATTCCAAATAATTTCCCCTCTTCTAATGAGGGAAGACTACATGCAGTTTTTCCCACCTCTTGAAGACACATGCCAGTGTTCGTTTTGTAAAGCAAATGAAGAAATAGATTGTTCTCATTTTAATTAGACTGTTGTGCTTTGTTGCAAGTCATTATTAGTGTTCCAAATAGGTTGCTTTCTCATTCTCACTGATAAACTAAAGTGGGAGCTTTGGGAACAAATTGCTGATATACGAAGACATAGCTTTTCAGAGTCATTGATTCTCACCTGTTTTGTTCATATTTCTAAAAGTGCAAGCAAATGAAAAGAATTAATGAGCCTACTTCTGAAAAGAAGGCAACATGGGAGGATTTCTTTGGGGGGTGGGGGGAGGATGTGTAGGAGACATCTTGCTTGAAACTCTTGCTGTATCAACAGATGTGAGAATTGTTTCTGTTGTTATTGTGCGGCTGATTATGGTTTGCTACCTTAATGTCCCATCTTTCCTCCAACAAGCTGAAGACTGTATATGGCTGACCTCCTCTTCCCTTCACAACAATCTTGTGAGTTATCTCAGGCTGAGTGTGACTTGCCATGGTGGTGAAGGTCTGAAAGAAATGAGAATCTAGTCTTGTTTTTGTTGGCTACTGAGCAAGTGGAGGACATGGAAATAACTAATTACAAACCACTAGTTGTTG
Organism: Anolis carolinensis; assembly: GCF_035594765.1. Taxonomy (NCBI): domain Eukaryota; kingdom Metazoa; phylum Chordata; class Lepidosauria; order Squamata; family Anolidae; genus Anolis; species Anolis carolinensis. The sequence continues at coordinate 204,407,290 of NC_085843.1, forward strand.
TTATTGATTCCATTTCTGACAGTAAAGGCATTACAATACATTATAATTAATTTAATCAGGGATAACTCTACTCCTTTTGCAGTGTGACTAACATTTTAAACATGCTGGCTAGAAGACTCCAGCTTCTTTTACACTGCAATATATTCTAGTTCAAAGCAGATACAGTAGAGTTCCGGTTATCCGTCTTCCACTTATCCGGCAGTCCGTATTATCCGAGGCGCCACCAAGGGCTTGGCGGCACGTCGTATTCTCCCTGCTGCCGCAGCACTCATGGCTGCATCTACTGCTGCATCTGCCTTTCCCTCCTCCACGCCTCCTCCTGGGGCAGCCTGAGGAAGGGAGCACTGCTGAGCTGGAGGGAGCTCGAGAGAGAGGAGGACTTTTCTCTCCCTCTTCCTCGGGCAAAGGAGGTGGCGAAGGAGGGGGAGGCAGACACAGCGGCAGCCATGAAGGTAAGCAACATGTCCTTGGTTTCCCTTGGCCAGGCCCTTCCTGGAGGAAAGAGTTTCCTCTCTCCAGCAAGGGCCTGTCCCTCTGAGAAACATGGAGTTCACCGTGGGTTTTCCTTGGCCAGGCCATTGCTGGAGGGAGGAAACTCTTTCCTTCAGCTAGCGCCTGGCCGAGGGAGATCTGGAGCACGCTCTGCAGAAGCGAGGGCCTGTCCCTCCGAGAAATGCGGAGTTCGCCGCAGGTTTTCCTCGGCCAGGCCATTGCTGAAGGGAGGAAACTCTTTCCTCCAGCAAGCACCTGGCCGAGGGAGATCCAGGGCACGCTCCACTGGAGCAAGAGCCTGTCCCTCCGAGAAACACAGAGTTCGCCGCGGGTTTTCCTCAGCCAGGCCATTGCTGGAGGGAGGAAACTCTTTCCTCCAGCAAGGGCCTGGCCTAGGGAGATCCGGGGCATGCTCCGCATTTCTCGGAGGGACAGGCCCTTGCTCCAGCAGGGGCCTGCCCCTCCAAGAAACGCGGAGTTTGTCGTGGGTTTTCCTCAGCCAGGCCCTTGCTGGAGGGAGGAAACTCTCCTCCAGCAAGGGCCTGGCCACTGGAGCAAGGGCCTGTCCCTCTGAGAAGCGCGGAGCACGCCCCAGATCTCCCTCAGCCAGGCCCTTGCTGGAGGAAAGAGTTTCCTCCCTCCAGCAAGGGCCTGGCTGAGGAAAACCCACGGTGAACTCTGCGTTTCTCAGAGGGACAGGCCCTAAACCGGGCCTCCGTATTATCAGTCAGTTTCGGTTATTCAAGAATGGGCCTGCCCGTTTAATTCAGATAACTGGAACTCTACTGTAATATGGATTTTATATGGCAGTGTAGAAGGGGCCTGAGAACACAGCTGTAAGGCTCCTTCCACACAACTGTATAAAATCCAAATTGAACTGGATTATAAAGCAGTGAGGACTCAGATAATCCAGTTCAAAGCAGGTACTGTGGATTATCTGACTTGATATTCTGGGTTATATGGCTGTGTGGAAGGGCCCTAAGGTTAGAATTACACTATCCTATATCCAAGGATCTGATCCCAGATTATCTTCTTATCCCAGATTATCTAGTAGTGTAGACTCATATAACACAGTTCAGAGCAAATAATCTGGGATCAGATCCTGGGATATAGGGCAGTGTAGATCCAGTTTATGGCTGCTTCTACACAGCTTCATAATCTAGATAAGAATGTGGATTAACGAAATCAAGTTCCACTCCAGAGCGTCTTCACATGCACCCTAGCAACTACAAAACAGGTCATGTAGGGTCCATGATGTTCCTCTTATGTTCCTCCTGAATTTCTGCTCTGCAGCATCTATACACTGATCAGCTGCAGCATATTTTATTGCCAATTTTGGACTTTCTCCTGACTGTTTTTAACATACATTTTCCATGTGGATGCATGTTGCACTGTGCATTAGGGGTGTGCATTTTTAGCCACCCCCCTTATGAACCATATCACCTTCTTTTTAGGAACTGACCAATCAGGAACAAACATCTAAAACCTGGGAACAAACCCAGATAAAAAATTCCATGATTTTGGATTGCAGAGATATACAGATATACGAAGATCCAGATATTTGGCTAAAAACCGCGATATTCCCGCAGCTGGAAATCTCGCGTTTTTGCCTTTTGTAGTGATTGCTTCTGTGTTTACAAGGAACAACATCTGGCCACTCGCCTGATTGCTGCAGGGGCTCCTGGGATAAAGGTACTGTCTGGACAGGCTCCCAAAATATCAAGGCAGATATCTGCTTTGAACTGGATTATCTGAGTCCATACTGTCATATAATCCAGATCAATGTGGATTTTATACAGCTCTGTGGAAGAGGTTGTAGAGAGCAGAGAGGTCTACCTTGTTTTATTAGTATTTCTACGTATTTCTACAATACAATGCAAAAATAATTTTATTCAATATTGTTGGTGATACTTGATCTCTTTGCAACCCTTTTAAAAGTAATTATTGCAACTGTTTCAGTAAAAATTATGAAACTGCATCAACAGGATAATGTAGACACACATGAAGCAATTTCCAGTTTTGTTTGTTGATTCCAGTATTTTCCCTGATACTAAAAAGTTGTTTATAACTGGAACAGTTCATGAAATGAGCAGACGCTTCATATAAATATCCTGAATAGAACTTGCTTAGAACAAAATTTAATATGCTCCACAAGAGGGCCCCATGGTACAATAACTTTTCCACTAAAGAGGAAGAAATGCGTTCAGTAGCACTTGAAGTCCTACTTTTTGAAAACAATATAAAATCGCACAACTTTTCAAAGGTGGCAGCCTCCCTCTTGAGACCCTGAACTGGAGAAAAATAAGCTGACCAAGTCATTTTAATATGAGAAAAGAAGCATTCTACATTTCTCAAAGAATCAGGAAAATGAATATTTAAGGTGTGGAGAGTGTACGTGTGGAGAGAAAACAAAATTCTACCATGGGGCTTAATTCTGTTAAGGTAAAGGTAAAGGTTTCCCCTGACGTCAAGTCCAGTTGTGTCCGACTCTGGAGGTTGGTGCTCATCTCCATTTCTAAGCCGAAGAGGTGGCATTGTCCATAGACACCTCCAAGGTCATGTGGCCGGCATGACTGCATGGAGCACCGTTACCTTCCCACTGGAGCGGTACTTATTGATCTGCTCACATTTGCATGTTTTCGTACTGCTAGGTTGGCAGAAGCTAGAGCTAACAGAGGGTGCTCCCCTGTTAAGCTCCATGTTAATAGAATTAAATTCATTTATGGAATATTAATTGAACATTTCATTTGCCTACATGATTTAAACTTTCCCCAGAATAGTAATTGTGGTGTCTGCAGCAATACTATTTCCTAGGAGACCCTTAAATTCCTTGCTCTTTATATCAATAATTGACCCAACACTTTTGCAGGCTGGACTTTTCCAGCTTTATTTATTCATGGACTTGATTCAAATGTTTTCTCTACAAAACTCTTAATCATCTAGTATTCTCAATTGCTACCAGATGTTGATATAGGGTCATTCTGGAAACCTAAGGATTTCTAGAAAGAACACCTCTCTAGAGCCCCTTCCACACAAATGTATAAAATCCACATTGAACTGGATTATATGTCAGTGTGGACTCAAATAAACCAGTTCAAAGCAGATATTGTTGATTATCTGCCTTGATATTCTGGGTTATAGGGCTGTGTGGAAGGGCCCTTGGAATCTCTTGGTCCCCCAGTGCAATTTGATGGCAAGTTTCTAGCATACATTGATCACAGAATCATGCTGAAGAACCAAAAAAGTTCCTAAAGAGGTATTATCTCAGGTGAAATAAAGGATAAATTTAATTTCTGGTTTTTCACTTTTACAGGAGTCCTGTGTCTCTAATGTGGGAAACTTAGTAACTTTAGTTTATATTCTATCTGTCTGTCTGCCTTTATTTATACTTTTTACAGTGTTCCCTCACTACTTCGCGATTCACTTTTTGCAGATTTGCTGTTTTGCAGTTTTTCAATAAACTCTAAAAGACTATTATAAATCATAAAAAATTATAATTTACAGCCTAAGGAAGGGAGGAAGGAGAAGCCGAAGGGAGAGAAAAGGAGCCCAAGTGGCAACGGGAGGAGGAGGAGGAGATTTATCAACACACTATTGGTTGATAAAGACATAAAATAGTGTATAACTACTAAAATAATTTATAAATATTAAAATAAATATAGCGTCCCTACTTTGCGGATTTTCATTTACAACATACAGACAGAAACAGAGACACAAAGGCAATTTAACAGTTTCCAGCTTCTGGCTTCATGAGGGCATGCTTGATTCCGGCCACAGGGGGAGCTGCTGCTTCATTATCCACTGTGATGTCGAGTCCTTGATGGAGTACTTCCTCATTTTTCTGCACGCTACTGGACGATTTTTATGGTGTTGTAAATTAGTTAAATTAGCCTCCCCGTGTAAGTGGTACCTAAATTTCCTACTTGATAAATGCAACTATCTTTCGGGTTGCTTAGGTAAAAAAAGGACAGAAATGTCCCCAAAAAAACCAGATCCCACTGGTTAGTCCTGTCTAGTGCTTGGATGGGGGACCACCAACAAATGCCAGGGACTGCAGGCTATATGTGAAGCCCCTTCTACACTGCCATATAATCCAGTTCAAAACAGATAATCTGCATTTTATATGGCAGTGTAGAAGGGACTTCAGGGGAAGGAATGGGTAAAACCACTTCTGAACATTTCTTGCCTAAGAAAGCCCTATGAAATGCATTAGGTCACCATGAATTGAGGTAAGAGCCCCCGGTGAAAACTGGGGGAGTTTTGGGAGGGTTGACCCAAGATGTTTGGGAATTGTGGTTCAGCCACATCCTTATGCATTTTCTAATGGAAGTATTCATAAAAAACAAAAGGAAAGAATGAGTTTTTTTCCCTAAGAAATAGAGTAACATATGACCAAACTGATATTACCTCACATCCAAAAACAAACAATGCCCCTTTCAAATAACCTGGGCATTGACAGGTACTCAAGCTAGTTACATATAACAAAGTTAGTTCAAAGAGAGCATATGCTTATATAGGAAGTATCCCTTGCAACAGAAATGAAAGATGGAAAACTCTGGACATCAGAAGTGTTCCCATCTTCATTTCAAGGTACTTGGTCTATTTAGCAGAAGGAATCGTCAACATGAAGAATTTGCCTGCCATAATAATTAACTGGATTCACAAGTTGTATTGGACTTTGTAATAAAGGCCAACAAAACAATTTAATTAGTGTAATTAGATCCAACTAAAAGTTAATCAAAGAGAACACAAAGCACAAGACATTCCCACCCCCCAAGATCTAGAACACGACTTGTTTATAATTCACCATTGTGATAAAGAATCCATTGGAAGATAACTAAGATAAAGTACAGCCACTTAGTATTCTTTTCATTTTCTTTTATACCTCTGAAAGTGCACCTTCACTTCTTAATGGGATACATCTATCAGTGAATACTATTAAACAACATACTTCAGGTTTAAACCTTTAGGGCTCATCTGGATTGGCAAAAAGCCTTGGGATTCGATCGGAGTTGTTCTTTTATGAGTTGGGTGAAATCACTTACTTGCTCTCCCAGTTTATTTCTGGTGAAGTCCCAAGACCAGCCATGACCTCTGAAATACTTTTTAAAAAGTCTCAGTAGATTCTGACACATGGAGGAATTGTTTCTTATGTTGTACTTTGGTTTTAGCTCCTACGACACTTATGAGTAGTCTTTGATGGAGGATGAGGAGAGAAGGAAATCCTACTTATATCATAATAAATGACACCTCCTGCAGGACAATGAAACACTATATTTACAGCATGGCTGGATGAGAGTGGCCATGCTGGTTTAGGATGATGAGAAATGTAGCCCCAGGCCCCTTCCACACAGCTGAATAAAATCCCACATTTTCTGCTTTGAATTGGGATATATGGCAGTGTGGACTCAGATAACCCAGTTCAAAGCAGATATTGTGGGATTTTCTGCCGTGATATTCTGGGTTATATGACTGTGTCGAAGGGCTCTGACATATCTTTTGGGTATGCTGTCTTAGAATTACTGAATTGAGCCCAAAGTTTTACGATTGCACACCCTTGGCTAAGTTGACTGGTAAACTTGAAGATACTCAGAACTTTCCTATGTCTTTCAATTTGGCTCTCAAGTATGTGTATGCATTTGTGCCAGGTGTTCTCCCAAAAATGATAATCTGATAAAATTAGGGAAGGGGAATTTTTCCCTTTCGCATGATTACCTTGATATGTATAATCCTATAATAAAGATCTTAAGATGCTACTAAGCACATGACATGGTGAAAAAAGAAAAGACAGAAAAAATTAATACCAAATTGCATCCCATGATAACAAGGCAGAGAACTGAGAACTGTTTTTTTTTCTTTAAAAATTGACACAATAAGGCAATTGTCCAGATTGTTGCCGACTATCTAAGGCCCCTTCTACACTGCCATATAATCCAGATTTTCAAAGCAGACAATCCACATTATCTGATTTGAACTGGATTATACGACTCTGCATTGCCAGATAATCCAATTCAAAGCAGATAATCTAGATTTTATATGGTAGTGTTGATGTGGCCTCAGCACCATCTTTTTCATTCAGTGATTTGTGGTGAATCTTAGAAATTGTGGGCAGTGTGTGTCTAATACAGTACTATACAGTATTTGTGCTTATAATACATTCTCCACACAGTATAGTACTTATCTTTTTGCTTTTAATACACAGTATAATATACCCTAATACACAGTATAATATAGTGTGTGACTCTGGGGGTAGGTGCTCATCTCCATTTCTAAGCCAAAGAGCCGGCGTTGTCCATAGACACCTCCAAAATCATGTGGCCGGCATGACTGCATGGAGCGCCGTTACCTTCCCGCCGGAGCGGTACCTATTGATCTACTCACATTGGCATGTTTTCGAACTGCTAGGTTGGCAGAAGCTGTAGCTTCTGCTCCCGGGATTTGAACCTGAGACCTTTCGGTCTGCAAGTTCAGCAGCTCAGTGCTTTAACACACTTCACCACCGGGGCTCAATGTGTGTATACAGGTGATAATTACAGTGATATAGATGTAGATACATAGATATATAAAGATTGATTAACCTTTATATAGGAGTCAGAATCTTGCTCTTCTTAGTGAATTCAAGTTAAGGAAACAGCGGCAGCTTTTCCTAGCTTGTTGGTTCTTTTGCCATCTTCACCACACTCTGGTGTTGCTTGGCCACATCCTCCATAGTTTTCATCTGGAAGATGTTGGAGTATTTGACCTTTAGGATATAGGTTTTAAATACCCTTAAGGCTGAAGATCCTGTCTGATCTTGGAAACTCTTCGGAGTTTTAAAATAACATATTTTTGGGTTGCCGTGAGTTTTTTCAGGCTGTATTTCCATGTTCCAGTAGCATTCTCTCATCCTCTAATGTATGGTAAGATCACTTTTCCTAGCGTCTAGGTGGATCTTTGTCTTTACTTTCGTGGCTTGTTTTTGGTCTTGCAACCCTTCTGATGTCTGTCGTAGAATATCCATTGGCCTGTAGAGCCCTGTTTAAGTTATTCATTTCATTTTGCCTTGGAGGAGATGAGGTTCACAGATCTTGTTTGCATGGTCTATCAGGGCTTTAACTGTGCTTCTTTTTTTGACCTGGGTGATGATTGGAGTTTTTATGTAGGTATCTATCAGTGTGTATAAGTTTTCTGTAAACTGTGTGGCCCAATTGTTGATTTGGTTTATGGATGACTAAGACATCTAGAGATGGTAATTTTCAGTCATTTCCTTTTTCCATGGTAAATTGGATGTTTGAGTGGATGTTGTTGATGTTGTCCAGGAACTTGTTTAGTGTTTTTTCCTCCATGGCTGCAAATGGTGAAGGTGTCATCCACATATCTGAATAGGTACAGATGTCTACGTATCTTTGGAAAGATATGTAGACGGCTTGGCCCCATGTAAGCCGCCCCGAGTCCCCTCGGCGAGATGGGGCGGGGTATAAAAATAAAATAATAATAATTATTATTATTATTATTAAAGTCAAGTGGTGTAATATGGAAACAGAGGTTTTTAAGAAAATAATTTACATATAAGTATTTACACTACCTTATACCTTATACGTATTTATGATTCTATTAATGTGAAAAGAAAATATAGGTATCCTGTTTGTACAATGTCCTGACAGGTTACTCACTTTTAGAACGATAACAAATACACAGCCCGAAAGACATACAACAACCCTGTGATCCCGGCCATGAAAGCCTTCGACAACACATATAACAAATACACATGGTATAAGTCACACAAAAACATATATCAACCCTTTTTCAATCAATAATAGATTATTTAAAAGTCAATAATAGATTATTTAAAGTCCGTATATATTCACTGTACTGATACAGGTGATATTCAAGAGTGCAACAAGGATAAGGATATTTTCTTTTCACATTAATAGAATCATAAATACATATAAGGTATAAGGTAGTGTGAATACTTATATGTAAATTATTTTCTTAAAAACCTGTTTCTTAAAAACCATTTGACTTTCCATCCACATATCTGAACCATATGCAGTAAAGTCTCACTTATCCAACCTTCGCTTATCCAACGTTCTGTATTATCCAACAAAGTATGCCTTTTAGTTTTTGTAAAATGTAATGTTTTTGTAGTCAATGTTTTTAATGTTTTGATGCTAAATTTGTAAATACAGTTATTACTACATAACGTCACTGTGGATTGAACTGCTTTTTCTGTCAATTTGATCATAAAACATGATGTTTTGGTGCTTAATTTGTAAAATCATAACATAATTTGATGTTTAATAGGCTTTTCCTTAATCTCTCCTTATTATCCAACATTTTCACTTATCCAACATTCGACTGGCCCGTTTATGTTGGATAAGTGAGACTCTACTGTAGTGGGCTTTTTTGTTGCTGTTTCCAAGGCTTGTTTCTCAAAATGTTCCATGTAGACATTTGCTAGGACCAGGCTAAGAGGGCTCCCCATGGCTACTCCATCTTTCTAAACCAACTAAACTGGGTTCTACATGGTATTCTACGACAGACATCAGAAGAGCTGCAAGACCAAGTACAAAGCACGGAGGATCCACCTAGTTGTCAGTTGTTTTCATGGTAACACTATAAAGTGAAACAGAATGTATCAATCTTTCAAGTTGCTTCTTTCTGTAAGCAGGATCCTCTTGGCAAGGGCCACATCTACACTGCTTTATAATGCCGTTTGAAACCCTTAGGGCACATCTGGATTGAAAGAGTAAGGAACACAGGGTGCTTCTATACTGCAGTTTGACACCACTAGCTGCGTGGCTCAATGCTATGGAATCCTGGGAGTTGTAGTTTTGCAAGGTCTTTGGTCTTCTCTGCTAAAGAGTACTGCTAAAGACTCCCACTCCCAAAAGATGCACTTGATATGAATTCCTAAATCAAATATGAAATTTATTTCATGTTACATTTTATAGAGTTGCGCAATTCTAAAAAAGATGCCATTCCTCCTCCTCACTTTTTGCCTCATTTTCAGTAACTCTGCCAGGAGGGGCAGGAAGACATTGCAAAAGAGATTAAATGAGCTTTCATAAACAGATAACCTCTGGGGAGCTAGACAGGAAATTCACACCCACTAACCCCAGGTTGAAACCTTTCCTATGTCTATACTAAGAGCCCTTTAACAAAAAGGGCTTGTCACAGTCTCAAAGCTACCTATCATCCTGATGAATCAGGATTGCCGGCGCAATGAGTTAAACCCTTGTGCTGGCAGGAGTACTGACAGAAAGGTTGGTGGTTTGAATCTGGGGAGCGGGGTGAGCTCCTGTCTGTCAGCTCTAGCTCCCCATGCGGGGACATGAGAGAAGCCTTAGTGGATCACTGAAATCTGACCACAGTGCCTGATAAAACAAAAACTCCCAGAATTTCTTAGAATTCAGTCATGGCAGTTAAAGTGGTATCAAACAGCATTAATTCAAGAGTATAGATGCACCCACAGTGGACATATTTGGTTTAGTTTGGCTCGCAATGAAAGCTGCAGGATTTGTTAGTAATTCCCATTAAAATCCTACTGAGTGATATGAGTCTGCTCTAAGCAGGGCTAAGTCTGGATCCAACTCTGTGTTTACTTCACAAAGTCTGCACTAAAAAACCTACAAAACTGATCATATATGAAAAGAATATAGCATCAGTAACTGGGTCTGCATTTTTATATTATGTTTTTTAGCTGTTCTTGGCCCACAAAGTGTTAGCTGATAACACAGAATTAGCTGTTTGTGTCTGTTTAGATAAGGAAAAAATGAATTTCACAAATAACAAAATGAAAGTTATTTCCATGAGCAGCCTAATTGAGGAACATGCAATTCTGACAAACCAAATATGCCATCAAAGCAAGGCATCAAATTCTTAATGCGGCAAAGTGATGAAGGCTGCAAAGATATGAAAGACGGCGCTTCAGAGGGTAGGCGCCATGTATAATCAGAATACCAATCCAAGAATGAGGAGGCAATTAACAAATGGGGACAAGGTTAGCTTTATGACAAAGAGCCAAAAATATTATGATACACAGAAAAATTGGCATCTTACATAAGTAATTCAATTGCACCTAGGTAATAAGGCAGCCTGGTTTCTAAGCACACAAAGTAAGCTCATTTTTGGAGTCACTGGAAACGTCAAGGCACAACCAATTTGCTTTGGGCATTTGAAGCAATTCCAAACTATATTTTTGTGTGTGAAATTAACTTTCTTTTCCTTTCTTCAGTTTTCTTTTCTTCTTTAAGACATGCCATTTCTAAAGCTGGGATTCTGTCCAATGTTTATGGCTTTATATTTAATTTGCCCCTTTTCACTTCAGAGAGATTTGTTTTCCTCTCTTTGCAGTCTGCTTTAGATTCAACCTCTCGAACAATTTAGTGTCATCCGCAAACTTAGTTACTTTATGGCTTCTATAGAATTGGTGGGACACAGTTAGCCCTGGGCACAAAAAACAGTAGAAAGAGCCAGGGAAGATTGTATTGTTTAGTTTAGGTTTCTGCGTGAATTTGTTCTGCAAAGTTCTCCATCACAGCCATAAAGAAATCAGGGACGTTTACTTTTCTTTTTAACTAAGTGAAGTGTGTCATTTTGTCCAAATCAAGAGTTGCAGCTTGTGTTAATAACCCATTACCTGCACAAAATAAGTTTACAGATTACAGTTTTAAGGTGCCTTGTTCTGATACATAGTTTTAGGGCAAATCTATACTCTAGAGTTAATGCAGTTTGACACCACTTTAACTGCCAAGGCTCAATGTAATGAAATCTTGGGATTTGTAGGGAAGTGCCCACACTCTTTCATAGAAAGACCAAAGACCTTGTGAAATTACAGATCCCATGATTCCAGAACATTGAGCCTTGGCTGTTCAAGTGATCTCAATGCATATTTTCTATGGCTGGTCTATTTCTATAATGGATTTTCTTCAGTGATATGTGCCCCACCAATCAGATTTGCAAATGAAGTCTATGTTTCTCTTCTAATCATCAATAAACAATTCAAGCTTGCTAAATCCAAAGCATATAGGTGAGGAAAATCAAGTACTTGGACAAACAGATGTGTTCGTCTCTCCTAAAAAAAATGTGCTAAATATATTGTTTAAGATGCCAGTCTGTGATAGATCACAAAGAGACTGGAATACATTGACAGCAAAAATGGGGATTTAAATACACTCCAGCATTCAAATTTCCCGGCTCGTGCGGCTTCATCCTGATTGGCTGAGCAGTTCTTGTAGGGGCGGGATGCTGGCTCCTGCTGGCCACTCACATGTTGTCCCTCACTCCAGGGATTGCTCCAATGGCAGCAGAGGAGGAGTTGCCCAGCTGGGGAATGGGTCAATGGCGATGAATGAGTCTCCCTATTCAAGAAAAATAAGAAAAAAATGATGCAGACAATCTTGTCTTCCTAGAAGTCTATTGTTCTTGGGATGCAGCTGGAATTTTGCTCCTACAGGCATCTGGTGGCTCCAGATCAGAGAAAATCCAAAAGAGATATAACCAAGATATAATCAAGATATGCAAAGGAGAGAGACATGTTGGCTGGGAAAGATACATTATAGCAAGGAAAGGCAAGAGAAGCACAGAGTTCAGGGTAAACATTTTATTAAGGACTAGCTGTGCCTGGCCACGCGTTGCTGTGGCGAAGTCTGGTGGTATGGGAAATAAAGTATTGAGGAATTGGTGGTAGTTAAGGTAAAGGGTCCCCTGGGCTGAGTGGGTTGCTAGGGGACCAAGTGAACAGAGCTTAGCCTTCTAACTGGCAGCAATTGGATAAAAACAATTATTCCTCTCCCTCTAATTAGGACTTTATTTTTCTTTTCTTTTTGTTGTATCATCCTAGAGGCATGGATGAGGGGTTGTGCTGTAAATTTTTGAGGTTGTGGGGTGTTTACTTTTGTTGTTTTGTCCGCTGCCGTGATGCCATCACTCTTTTATATATATAGAAAGTATAGGCAGTCTGTAGCTAGTTTCCCGATTGTCTGAACATGCGCAGAACAAAACAAGTGCACTTGAAGTGCCTGCAGCCTTTGGAACTCTCTGCTGCAGGCACAAAGAAAACAAATAATAATTTTGCCCGGAGGTCCTCGGCAACAAAATAACACTTCTGAAGAACTGCTATATTTTGTTCATTGGCATAATCTCTGTTCCTAACCTATCAGAGACAACCAGGTTATCAGTCTAGCAACGGAAAGCCAAATTGCCTTGCGTAAGTACATGTGGATATATATCACTGACACGAAGATTTTACTCAAATGAATTTTTGGCTCTTCTCTAGAAGATCATACTTTTGCAAAAGGTTATGATTTTTTAAAGGGTTGTGAATGCCATTTTTCTCCAAGGGGTTATGGAGATTCTGGTTTTCCAAAAGTTAATAAACTCTAAAAGGTCATGCCTTTTCAAAACTTTGTGGGGGACTTGCTGCCACTGGTTCACTTTTCTGCAATTGCAGAAGTCCAGAAAAGAAAAGAAAAACATCATACTTTTATTCTTGTGCCCTTGGAGTAACTATACATTCATCAAGGGTATGTGTGTATGTGTTGTGGTTTGATAACAACACTGAGGCCTTGTCTACACCACCTGTTTAATCTGGGACCAGTCTGGATTTACCATGATGGTGGCCATATGTTGGCATCCAGCCAGGCTGACATCGCATCATTATGTAACACCATTGCATATACAGTAGAGTCTCACTTATCCAACACTCGCTTATCCAACGTTCTGGATTATCCAACACATTTCTGTAGTCAATGTTTTCAATATATCGTGATATGTTGGTGCTAAATTCGTAAATACATTAATTACTACATAGCATTACTGCTTATTGAACTATTTTTTCTGACAAATTTGTTGTATAACATGATGTTTTGGTACTTAATTTGTAAAATCATAACCTAATTTGATGTTTAATAGGCTTTTCCTTAAAGCCTCCTTATTATCCAACATATTTGCTTATCCAACGTTCTGCCGGCCCGTTTATGTTGGATAAGTGAGACTCTACTGTAATGGGACTTGAGCATCCACATATTTTGGTATCCATGGGGTTCTGGAACCAGATCCTAGCAGATGCAAAGGACCCACTGTTTTTTAACATCAATGCAGAATTTTTAAAAAAGAAATACACATTGTATATAAATATTTGGCTATGAAATAAACAAACAAACATCAGCACTCCTTAATTCTGATTGCCTTTGATGCATTTCAGATCAGTTCAACTATACAGCATGTTTTTGTGTTTTAAAGGCCCATTTTAAAGTCTTAAGACTCTTTTGCACTAAAAGAAGACAGTCTAACTCTAATAAAGTTTGGGAAAAAGAGAATTTGTGCTGGCCCCCAATTTCCATTGTTTGTTTGCTTTTTTAAAGAGACGATTCTATTCTGGACTGAAATGCTCACATTGGAAATGACATTAGCAGTCATACTTTAAGCTCTTAGGTGGTACCAATTAGTAATCTGATTTATAGATACCATCAGGAATCTGGGAAAGGAGAAGATTAGGAGTTTATAATGAAATTTCCTTTCGTAAAAAAATGTATTAAAACTGGGTGATTTTCCCCCTGATTTCTTTTGTTAGTGCTTGCCTGGGTGATCAATCCTTGAAAGGTCAGGGATAGTTATAAGCTTATGCTGCTTGCATTATTAATGGCCCCAAGCATATTTCGCACTTCTTTCATGCTTGTAATAGAAGGGTTTTGCAACCACTAATTTGTTTCTTGCCGCAAAGCATGACAAAGACATTACAAGTAACCTCTTGCTCCCTGAAAAAAATAGTCCCTCAAACCTACATAATCAATTCAAAACCTTGTTAATGAGCTGATGAAAGAGAACTTCTTCCTAATCTTTTTATCTCTACTCACTATCCCAATACCTGGACTAATGAACAAGGGAAAAAGACCAAAGTCTGGAAAAGTACCTTTTTTGGACAACAACAATCTTTCAGCTCACATGGGTGTTAGCCTTGTTTACTAGGGAGCTGTTGTTCAAGGAAGCAACCTTTCCATGTTTTGCAACAGACTCATCCACCTACCTTCCTCATTAATTGGGAAAGAATTAGTTTCTGTGTTGTCAAAGGCTTTCATGACCGAAATCACTGGGTTGCTGTGAGTTTTCTGGGCTGTATGGCCATATTCCAGGCTGTATGGCCATTTCAGTAGAGGATGCTTCTAGAACATGGTCATACAGCCTGGAAAACTCACAGCAACCCAATACATTTCTGCATCGATCACAAAACAGAATTACGTTGATACATAGGAAATTGGAAAAAATGGCAATCATACTGAAGGCCTTTCACTCTCATCAAAATCACATCATTTCAATTTATCAATATTTTGATCATTGTCGTGGCTGTGTGCCTGCAAGCTGTTTCTGACTTCTGGAAATCCTTTGGTGAGTCTATCGTAGGGTTTTCTTGGCAAAATTGGTCCCTTTTTCCTTCTGTGAGAGAGTGTAATTTGCCCAATGTCACTTAGGGGGTTTCCATGTTGCAATGAGATTCAAATCCAGGTCTCCAAGATCTCCTACTACACAATGCAGGCTCGTTTTGATAATGGAATAGGATAATTAGAAAGATAGACAACTTAATTTTGTTCTTGTGAGGTATACCTATTCCTCTACAAAGAATTTTTATGTGGCTTTGATAGGATATTATTTGTAAGTTTCATTAGCTTTACAAAAGACAGACTCCTGTTAGAGATGAAAATGGCTAGAAATAGCTTATTAGTATCGATCAGCACAGCTGTGTGGATTTTCTGAATTTGTCATGGTGAGTATAGCTGTGAATGCTGTAATAATAATAATAGCCTCTCCTTTGGAATTTGTCACTGCATCACTGTTTGCGGATCTGCAGTGGGTATACTGCCCAAGACCCACTGTATTTATGACTCTGAAGGCTAGACTAGACTGCCTAGTCTTTCTTTTCCAGTCTTTGAACAAACCAGCAAAAATTAATTTTAAGGAAATTCATAACCATCGGCAATGCACACTTTCCTCAATTTCCACCTGTGTCTAAAATCACTGCGGAGCTGAAGTTTCCATAATAAACTATTGATTGAAATCAAGGGGTTTTGCAGGCGCTGGGTGGGTTGGCCAATATTTCAGAGCTTCATCTGTTAATAAAAGGCCGTTTCCTGTCTCATTAGAGGCTATCACCCTTTGAGACCAATTGACTCCCACCTATCACTTCATGAAGTAAATCCAAGAACATAGCGACTGCTACAACGCTGATTTAATATCCTGTTTCCTTCAGCATTTCTCTCCAGGGGCTTGTAAATTCAGTTCCCATTTCAAGCTGCTTCATACAGTTCTGGCCACTAGATAAGTTTTCATTTAGCGCCATTTTCTTTATCTAGATTTCTTTTCTGCAGCTGGAATGATGGCGCTCTTGATATGTAGAATGCTGTACTTTACTCCTTGGTTGCTCACTGCTTTGGCTTTTATGCTGCAGGCCATCATAAGACAAGAACACACCACCATAGATGTACTGGCGTCATATATAAAATCACATGATCTCCTTGTACAGGCTTTTCCTCCCTGCCATATTTTGCATTAAGTGCTTTTAAGATTCGCCATTGAAAGGTGTTCTTGGGCTTAATGTATACGGCTCATTGTTGAGACTTGCTGAGACTTAGTCCCCTTCCACACAGCTGTATAAAATCCATATTGAACTGGATTATATGGCAGTGTGGACTCAGATAAACCAGTTCAAAACAGATATTGTGGATTTTCTGCCTTGATATTCTGGGTCATATGGCTGAGTGGAAGGGCCCTTATAAGGAAATCCAGTAATGGGAGGGAAAATGGATGTACTCTAAAGAACACACATTGCCCCTGGTGGCGCAATGGGTTAAACCCTTGTGCTGGCAGGACCGCTGTCTGAAAGGTCAGCGGTTCGAATTTGAAGAACAGAATGAGCTCCCGTCTGTCAGCTCTAGCTCCCCATGTGAGGACATGAGAGAAGCTTCCCACAGGATGGTAAAACATCTGGGCATCCCTGGGCAACATCCTTGCAGATGGCAAATTCTCTAACACCAGAAGCAAATTGCAGTTTCTCAAGATGTTCCTGACATGAAAAACATTGCTCTAAACCAGGGGTCCTCAAACTTTTAAAGTGGAGGGCCGATTCATGGTCCCTCAGACTGTTGGGGCGGGGGACGGACTATGATGACTTCAAGTCATTTCAGACTTAGGCCAACCCTAAGTCTAAAGTTTAGGACAAGGGGCCAAGTAAATGACCTTGGAGGGCCCCATCCAGCCCATGGGCCTTAGTTTGGGGACCCCTGATCTAGATAATCTCATAAGATCGTAGGTCTGCAAAGAGACCTCCAAAGACCATCTAGATGGTCCCATAAGACCATCAATAAGGAAAGGAACACTCAAAGGCCATCTAGATGATCTCATCAGGCCATCAGAAGACCATAGATAAGGAAAGGGATCCTCAAAGACCATTTAGATGGTTTCATAAGACCATGGGTAAGGAAAGGGCCCTCCAAAGGCCATCTAGACAATCTTCTAAAACCATAGGTAAGGAACAGAATCCTCAAAGGCCATTTAGACACTCTCATAGGTAAGGAAAGTGACCTCCAAAAGCCATCTAGATGGTATCATAAGGGCGTAGCTAAGCAAAGAGACCTTCAAAGACCATCTAGATGATCTCATAAGGCCATAAGTAAGCAAAGTAAAGGTAAAGGTAAAGGTTTCCCCTGACGTTAAATCCAGTCGTGACCGACTCTGGGGGTTTGGTGCTCATCTCCATTTCTAAGCTGAAGAGCCGGCGTTGTCCATAGACACCTCCAAGGTCATGTGGCTGGCATGACTGCATGGAGCACCGTTACCTTCCCGCCGGAGCGGTACCTATTGATCTACTCACATTGGCATATTTTCGAACTGCTAGGTTGGCAGGAATAAGTAAGCAAAGTGACCTGCAAAGACCATCTAGATGATCTCATAAGGCCATAAGCAAGCAAAGAGATCTCCAAAGACCATCTAGACAATCTCATAAGGTCATAAGTAAGCAAAGAGACCTGCAAAGATCAGGTAGACTTAGGTCAACCCTAAGTCTAAAGTTTAGGACAGGGGCCAGGTAAATGACCTTGGAGGGTCGCATCCGGCCCATGGGCCTTAGTTTGGGGACCCCTGATCTAAATATCTAGCTCAGCCTTTCTCAACTTTCTCCTTCTGGAGAAATCCTTGAAATAAGTTTCAGATCTCAGGAAACCCTAGCTTTATATGAAGAAACTGATAGATAAACCCTGATCTAGTTTGACTCTTGGAGACAAGCCTAATGTATGAAGGCTGTATGAAGCAGGTTGTCTTTTTTAAATGATTACAGAGCAAGAGAGGACAATACTGTTATTTTTGGTCCAGAATGAATCAAAATCCCTTTTAATAAAACCAGTTGACTGAATGCATCTCAGGAGGGAAAAAGCAGCTGTAATGATACCAAATATTGTCGTTGTCAGGATACAGTTTTATTATTCCCCAGAAAACATTAGCCAAAATTGCAGTTGCTTCTTTTGCAGGCATCAGCTCTCGCTCTATTCATGGACACAACATTTGACAAGCAAGTATTTGAGCCTCTTTTTCTACCTGGCCATTCTCTGTTGCGTTGCAAGGTCAGGCCAGCCCTATCC
This sequence comes from Anolis carolinensis, assembly GCF_035594765.1. Taxonomy (NCBI): domain Eukaryota; kingdom Metazoa; phylum Chordata; class Lepidosauria; order Squamata; family Anolidae; genus Anolis; species Anolis carolinensis. The sequence continues at coordinate 204,425,391 of NC_085843.1, forward strand.
CCATCAGCAGACCTGCTAGAAAGAAAGATGCTTTTCACTCTTTTCTGCTCACGGCACACTGAAAGGCAAGAGGAAAGAATCGATTCCCCTTCGATGATCCTTTCTAATACAGGAACCGCTCCTCTTCTTGGATTTGGGAAGGCAGGAAAGGATTCCTGTTGCCAGCTGTTCCTGTCTTTTCCCTTCCTCTAGAAGAGATGCAGATACCGAGGCCATTCCTGCTCCTTTGTTGTTATCCGTCATAGAGGAATCACATGGAGAAATCCCACTTTTTAAAAATCTTGCTGGTTTGAAGGCAGTGACAGCCGTGGAAAAGGAAGCCAAAGGAGGAGACCAAATTGCTTGTCAGAGCCTGGCTTATTTAGGCTTGGTCCCACTGCAAGTGCCAACGACTTTTGTCTTCAGAACTTTTCTTTTACTAGTTTTTTTCTTTCAAACAGAAGAGTATCAAGAGTCCTCATTCCAAAAAAGAAAAGAGCAGGACTCTTTCTACCATAGGCAGGAAATTCCATTTTAGGAATAAGCATAGTTGATTAAATGTGCTAATACCTTTTCATCTGCTCCACTCTTCTGTGGCAAATAGGCAAAGCAAAGAGCAAACTGGACATGGCTGGACTGAGGAGGGAAGCTGAAAATGATTCTTGGCTTTTCGATCCTTCTTCCAGCTCCGCACCTTTCGACCCATTCTTACAACCCTTGGACATCATTGAACCCTGGAATTTCCACCTGATTTCTGCCTTGATGTTTGTAGTGACTTTGTTTTCTTTGTCTGAAAACTTCACTGTCATCCTTGTGACTATTAAATTCAAACAGCTGAGGCAGCCTCTCAACTATGTCATAGTGAATCTCTCTGTGGCTGATTTCCTCGTTTCTTTGATTGGAGGCACAATTAGTTTTTCGACAAATTTGAAAGGCTATTTTTACATGGGTCACTGGGCATGTGTCTTGGAAGGATTCGCAGTCACTTTCTTTGGTAAGCACACAAGTTTCTGTTTTGGTATCTCTTTAAATGAGCGGCCTGTGGAAATATATCTGCCTTTTCTTTTATTAAGGAGGGGAAAAATACCTTGATACAATGGCATTCGCTGTTATGGAGGTTAACACAGTAAGGATTTGCTTGTAGGGTTGTTGTGTGTCTTTCGGGCTGTGTGGCCATGTTCCAGAAGCATTCTCTCCTGACGTTTCGCCCACATCTATGGCAGGCATCCTCAGAGGTTGTGAGGTATATTTGCTTGTAGCTTTCATCCATGAAGGCAAATCAGTGCCTTTTTTTGGAGTCAGGATGGGGGCTTGTTATTTGAAATTAATCTATAAAATAAAGTATGGGAGGAAAATCCATATGAAGAGAGGAAAATTAAATGTGCTTTTGAGGGTAAACCTTTTACAATCTGAAGTGATAATGCTGAAGTATGACTCCTTTGAAAAATAGCAGTATTGTAACTCAGGGCTATTAACCAATTAAAGTGTTCTTAGGTGATTAACTGTAGTTCTTCGTCTGGTTAATTGGTCAATTACTCTGCTTCTAAGGTCACCCTATGGGGTCTCCTTTTGCAACCCACTCAATCCCAGTCGTCTTCATATTAACTAAGTACTCTGTTAATTCACTTTTTGAACAGAAGCAGTTTAATTCTGAATTAAACTTAACATTATATTGTTCCACTTGTCTACTGTTCATGTAGCTACTAGCTAGCTATTCAAGTGCAATTACATGAGAATGAGATGAAACATGATGTTTCCATATTTTGTGTAGAGTTACACATTTTAATTTCGTTTCCTTCTTAGAACATACATGTAAAGCTTATAGATGTCAACTTACTCCAAGCCATGTATTGAATTTCACAGCTGCTTGGAGACATGAACTGAAGACTTCTTATCTTGAGTTTGAGATAACTTATTGATAACATTACACTGTCTTTCAGTGGAAATGTAGCGGTTGTCCCATCTTCACTTGTGTGTCCAACCTGCCTTTGAAATGGGTATTGTACCAAATCGGTTAAAGGAGTTTATGTTTTTCTCTAGGGAGGGGTTCTCAGCATTGTCTTTTCCAAGCATCCCTGGAGAAATTGCCATTTTTAGCTGGCTGTTTCAGAAGCAATAACTCTGAACGGTCAAAGTTTGAAGCTGTATAAATGAGTTCAGCAATATCCCCAGCGGAAAGCAAGCAGTAAATGGCCAATGTGAAAAAGGTCTATCCGACCTTTCCTCATCTCAGGGCCCTTCCACACAACCATATAACCCAGAATTTCAAGGTAGGAAATTCCATAATATCTGCTTTGAACTGTGTTCATACTGCCATATATTCCAGTTCAAAGCAGAAAATGTGAGATTTTATACAGCTGTGTGGAAGGGGCCTCAGTGGTGTCTAGATCTGCTAGATGACTCCCCCTATTACCCCAGGCAGCATCTCTCTTAGCTATGCTGGCCAGGAGTAATGGAAGTTGCAGTTCGAAAGACTGGGGAGGACAATGGCAATTTGAAGCTTTGGAAACAATTTCTCCATATATGATACTAATACATGATGTTCCCATTGGATATTACAAAGTTGTGCCATTTGCAGAATTCATGAATCAATTTAATTTTTCCTCTACCATCCAAAGCTGTTCTTAGCATGTTTTGGGTCATATTCTTTTATGCAGGCAGAATTAAAGCACTATTACAAACTTCATTGTTTTTTTTCAAGCTAAATACTAAGAATGTATGTGAATATGCGCTTTCAAGTTGCCTGTAGACTAGACTTGTGCACTGATCTGTTTTAGCCATTTTACTTTGGCCAAACTGGCTTTTTCAGGTCTACCGAGTGGCCGAAACAGCAAGGATCCAGCCATCATATTTTCCCGCTCGTAATGGGACCACGTGGCAGCCAATCATGGCTCCTCCTCCCCTATTCGGCATCACAGTTGGCTTCAGTGTATTTAGTTACCTCTCCTCTAGAGTAGAAAGTAGAAAGTGAAACAGCTTTAAGCAAGCACTAAACCCGAAGCAGAAAGGTGTGAGGGGAAAAAAGGCAAGCAGGGTCTGCTGTGCAAAAGCAAATCAAGAGAAAAGAGGGGGCTTTCTAAAGGAAGCCCAGAAGATAGCTCTAGGTCATTGCTCTTCCTTCCTAGTGGGAAGTGGGAAGTGGGAAGCTTCAGGGATTGTTGTATGTTTTCCGGGCTGTATGGCCATGTTCTAGAAGTATTCTCTCCTGACGTTTCACCCACATCTATGGCAGGCATCCATCCAGGGATGTCTATTTAGGAGCATCATCTCACTTTTTAAATAAGGAGGAGGCCTCCCTGACACTGGTTAACATATCCCTGATCCATTTATTCAACAATGAAGGAGACTTCCAGCCACATCTGAAAGTAGGATACAGAGGTGCACATTATGAAGGACAGTACACAATATGCTCAAAACCAAAAAAATGGTCAACATTCAATTATACAATGCATAGTGCGAGATCATCAATATAACTTTTAAAGACAAAATCACATGTATCCATATCCTTTCTGTTTGGTTTTTAGTGGCATATTACAACTCACATGTACCAGTTTGTGCCATTAGTATTTCTATTTATGGTGGTTTTTAAACAGAGGCTGGATGTCCATTGGCAGTGCTTTGATTGTACATTCCTACATTACAATGGGTTGGACAGAATGAGTGTTGTGGTCTCTTTGAACAGTTAGGGTTCTATCAACACATGGTTTTGCCCTATCTCTTTATTCTGATATAACAGCAGATTTGAGAGTGGATTGACATGGTAGCGGGAAGTTAATGTATACACCATTAGTAGTGTAATACCATAACAATTTGCATTGGGCATGAAATTTTTCAGCAATAATTTATTTTGGAAAGAAGCAGCTGAAATAGCCACAGAAGAAGCCAGGTGATTTTAGAAAAGTCATTCAAGCTCATATCTAATTAAGCAGGTAATGGGGTAAGTGCATATCATCCCATCAAAGCAAATGGATGAAAGGATCAGAAACTAACTTGCCTGATCAATGCATTCCTAGTATCTTGGAAATAATAATGTTAATATTGATTAAAAACTGAGCTAAATACCTTAAAGGCACCAGATCCCATCTGATTTTAGAAACTAAGCAGCTTCAGATCTGGTTAGTACTTGGATGGGAAACTGGCAGTGAATACCAGTTGCTGTCGGATATATTTCAGAGGAAGGAATTGGAAAAGTCACCTCTGAGTATTTCTTCCCTAATTAAACCCTATGAAATTATTAATAGAGTCATCATAAGTCAACAGATGGCTTAGGGTGCATCTGCACAGCAGAGTTAATGCATTTTGTCACCACTTCAATTGCAATGGCTTTGGAATCCTGGAAGATGTGTTTTGGTAAGACACCCTCACCCTTTGGCAGAGAAGCCTAAAGACTGTGTTAAACTACAACTACCAGGCATTGAGATGCAGAAGTTAAAGTTGTATCAAACTGCATTAATTCTACATGTAGATTCACCCTTAGACTCATAGAATCATACAGTTGGTAGAGACCACAAGGTCATCCAGTTAAATCTCCTGTCATGCAGGAAACAAAGCACTCTCCAGAGATGACCATACAGCCTCTGCCTAAAAACCTCCAGAGAAGGCGACTCCACACTCTGAAACAGTGTATTCCATTACTGAACAGCACTTTTCTTAGTTTTTAGATGGATTTCCGTTTTCTATACTTCAAATCTCTGTCCTAGTCTCTGGATCAGTAGGAAAAAAGCTGGCTCCGTCTTCAATATAATATCCTTTCAAATATTTAAATATGGCTATCATGTCACCCCCCCCCCCCCACACACACACACTTATAATACCCATTTCTGTTTCTCTCATTTGTATGGTCCCATTTCTGTTTCTGTCCGCCCCTTCCGAAAATGGACACCTATATGAATGAAAACCGTCCAAGGTCAGAAAAAAACAAAGATAATTGGATCTTGGGCGGCAAAGCGCCAGAGTCTGCCAGGGCCTTTAGGCCCTTGCCAGTCAGGGCCTACATCTGAGCGGGCCCGGCACCTGGTGCTTAGCTGTAGGCCCTGCTTGCCAGGCCTACAAGCATTGAGTGCTTGGTGCTTGACTGTAGGCCCTGAGAGCTGGGCCTACAAATGTCAAGCACTCGGCTGTGGGCTCTGCCTGCCAGGCCTAATAATAATAATAATAATAATAATAATAATAATAATAATAATAATAATACTTTATTTATATACCGCCCTATCTCCCAGATGGGACTCAGGGCGGTTTACAGTTATAAAAGCAACACAGACATTACATAACAACATAATACACATTATTAAACAAAGTAAAATAATACAATTATAACAATAAATCACACTTACATGACCAGATCAAGGGGACGGGAACCATAAACCCAATATATTAAAATGTATCATTTTAGGCTAGGGAAATCTTGTGCAATATATTCAGGCTCAGAAATCGGCGGCAGTCCAATATAATTACTCAAAAACCTGCCGACACCACCAGGTCTTTAGTTCCTTACGGAAATTGGATAATGTAGGGGATTGCCTGATCTCTTTTGGCAGTGCATTCCAGAGCCGGGGGGCCACTGCCGAGAAGGCTCGTTCCCTCGTCCCCACCAGCCGCACTTGAGACGGTGGTGGGAGCGCGAGAAGAGCCTCCCCGGAAGATCTCAAGGTCCACACTGGCTCATAGGAGGAGATGCGATCACGGAGATAGGTAGGGCCCGAGCCGTATAGGGCTTTATAGGTCAAAACCTGCACCTTGAATTGGGCCCGGCAGTTTATTGGCAGCCAGTGGAGCTGCTTTAATAGGGGCATTGTGTGCTCCCTATAGCCGGGTCCCGTTAGAAATCTGGCTGCCGATCTTTGAACCAGTTGGAGTTTCCGGGCCGTCTTCAGGGGCAGCCCCACGTAGAGAGCATTGCAGTAATCCAGTCTGGATGTAACTAAGGCATGGGCCACCGTGGCCAAATCAGACTTCTCGAGGTATGGTCGCAGCTGGCGCACAAGTTTTAAATGTGCAAAGGCCCTCCCGGCCACCAACGACACCTGGGCATCAAGAGTCAGAGATGAATCCAGGAGGACACCTAGACGGCGGACCTGCACCTTCAGGGGGAGTGCAACCCCGTCGAGCACAGGTTGCCACCCAATACCCCAATTGGTCCCACGACTGACCAGGAGGGCCTCTGTCTTGTCTGGATTAAGCTTCAACTTGTTAGCCCTCATCCAGTTCGACACAGCTGCCAGGCACCGGTTTAGGGTCTGAGCGGCTTCATTGGAGTTTGGTGGAAAAGAGTAGTAGAGTTGGGTGTCATCTGCGTAGAGATGGCACCGAACTCCAAAACCCCGGATGACCTCTCCCAGCCATTTCATGTAGATGTTGAAAAGCATGGGGGAGAGAATGGAACCTTGCGGGACCCCACAGGTCAAAGGCCAGGGGTCCGAGCAGGTGTCCCCCAGCTTCACCATCTGGGAACGACCCTCCAGGAAGGAGCGGAGCCACTGCAAAGCAATGCCCCTAAGACCCATTCCCGAGAGCCGCCCCAGAAGGATACCATGGTCGATGGTATCGAAAGCCGCTGAGATGTCCAGGAGAACCAGAAGGGATGCACTCCCCCTATCTAGTTCTCTGCGGAGGTCATTCACCAAGGCGACCAAAGCCGTTTCAGTCCCATGACCAGGCCTGAAGCCAGACTGTGACGAATCCAGATAATCAGTCTCAACCAAGAATTCCTGGAGCTGAGAAGCAACCACTCTCTCCAGGACCTTGCCCAAAAATGGGAGGTTGGAGATTGGCCGGTAGTTGTTCAATAATAATGAATCTAAAGTCGCCTTCTTTAAAATGGGCCTCACAATTGCCTTTTTAAGGCAAGATGGAACATGCCCTTGCTGCAAAGAGGCATTGATGATACCCGTAAACCAATCAGCCAGCCCCCCACCGGCAAGTATGATAAGCCAAGATGGGCAAGGATCTAGGATGCAAGTGGTCGCCTAGGATGCAAGTGGGCACTTGGCTGTAGGCCCTGCCAGCCAGGGCCTACAGCTGGCACGCTGAAAATCAGCGGAACAAACAGCTACCGTTCCCCTTTTTTCTATTTCACTGCTCTTTCTATTCCGGAGGGGTTGTACCATTCCGTGCCATCCCAATGGATGGAATGGTACAAATCAGGCCTGTAGCGAGGGTTTTTTTAGGGGGTCAACCCCCCCCCCCCGAAATTTTTCAAGTTATAAAAAAAAATCTCGTTTACTCATGAATTTTAACTGGTTAACCAAATCCCCATGCTAAGTGTATGAGATGCAAAACATCCCTCCAAGCACTATCTCAAGCAGATATTGACAGGTTTGTAGTGGGGAAGGGTATGTGCTAGGGGTTCAACCCCCCCGCCCCCCAAAATTTTCAAAACCCCTCCCGAAATTTTTTTCTGGCTACGGCCCTGGTACAAATACATGAAAGAAACAGATGAAACGGTATCTGGGCCCAACTCTACTATCTATTACACTATGTAATCAATTTTTAAAAATATTCTGTTCTTGATTTGACAGTGGTATTCCTGTTTATTTATGTAGTATTACTTTGAAAGTAGTTATACTCCAGAAACTTTATTTTTGGGGCTGTCACAAACTATTTGAACTGGTTAAGACTTGATGAGATATACATTGAAATACTATAACAAAATGTGCTGCAGGATATCCTGCAAAAACAAAATTTTTACAGTTTAATGAACTTTATCCATGTTTTCATGATAGAACCAATTCGTAAATGACATTTGTAATCCAGGAACAGTATTGTGTTATATAGTGTTATCAACAAAGCTGCTTTTAATAAAAACTTTCTGAACCATTTGGGAATGAAAAAGTTAACCAAAAGTAAAGCTCACCTCTGAGGGGGCCCCTGGTGGCACAGTGCGTTAAAGCACTGAGCTGCTGAACTTGTGGACCAAAAGGTGCCAGGTTCAAATCCCGGGACCGGAATGAGCACCCGCTGTTAGCCCCAGCTCCTGCCAACCTAGCAGTTCGAAAACATGCAAATGTGAGTAGATCAATAGGTACCGCTCTGGCAGGAAGGTAATGGCGCTCCATGGAGTCATGCCAGCCACATGACCTTGGAGGTGTCTACGGACAATGCTGGCTCTTCTGCTTAGCAATGGAGATGAGCACCAACCCCCAGAGTCAGTCACGACTGGACTTAACGTCAGGGGAAAACCTTTACCTTTACCTTAAAGCTCCCCTCTACTTTTCATGTAGCTCAAACAGGCAGCTAAGTTAGTCACTTTTGTGAGGAAGTAGACAAAATGAGGCATTGTAACAGAGTGGAAACTATTGCTGAATATGGCACCCCCATGGTCTCATCATTTAAAGTAAGTTGTATGACTGACCCCATGTCCCGACATTATGATTATGTTATGATTTCCTTTGCTTTTGCAACTGGCAATCAATGATGTGCAGTGGGGCATGTAGAAATGCACTGTGCATTAACATCAGGGATGTTGTTTATTATGGCAGGACTGTATTTCTGTTATGTACTTTTATGTCTCGATTTTTATACTCATAAAAATTCTTCAGGCTGAGATCTAGCGCTCACACTGCACTGTGCAGGTAATGCAGAATGAAGAGCATACATTGTTTTGTACATGTTTTCAAACATTTTGCAATCATTGTATTCAAGATCAATATAAACCCTTGCCAAATATGAAACCTGTGAAAGTATACTATTGTATCTCCTGTGGACATAAGTTCTATACTAAATTCCAGCCTCATTGGTGTAGTTCAAAAAGGGGCAAAATGAGGGGACCTAGGACTTCATCCCACAGAACAGGTCAAGTGTTTGAGAGAGTAGATTTTCCATAAAGCTTCACCATTTTCCTACCTCCATCACACCTAATACTTCTCTCTGTTTTCTTTAAGATTTATCCATTTGATTTGCCATCACACAGTAAAGACTTGTTTCCCCCACTGTTCCTCCTATTTTCTTTTCATTTTTTAAACTTTTCTCTTTCTCGGGAGTTCAACTTACAGCTCGAAAAACAACAGATATAGAGCGGTTATTCTTGCATTTTTACTGGCGGGAGGGGGGTAAATTAATCTTTAGCTCTCTTAATCTTTCTCTGCTGTCTTTTTGATAGGAAAAAGCGGCACAGCAGGAGTTTCAGACAAGAGTTTTGTTATGGCCTGACATAGGAAGAAGGAGCTAAAAGCTTGCTAAGGTTACAGAGACACAACACACAGGATTTGCATGCTTGCTATTTTCTCCTGAATGTTTTGAATGTCTTGTTTGCTATACCTCCTCATTCCCAAAATGGCAATGGTGGTAATGGTAGCAGAAAGGAATAGATTCTACCCAAAGATATCTTTGCCCCACATTTGAAGCTTGCGTTGTGTAAAAGGCACCATCGGTGGCAGTGTCTTAAGTGTGTTGAAATGCTTATTTGTGTGTGATGAAGTCCACACAAATACCAAAATAGCTATGAGATACTCCATATGATTGGTTCGCGTTGCCCACGCCTGCTCTAGACAAAGCCTTACATCATATTCACTTCACTGTGGATGATTAACTTGTGCCTTTTCAGATATTGCTGGACTTCAGGTTACATCAGTTTTAGTCTACTTAGGCAGCTATCAGGTATGCTATAAATTTTAGTTCAGCAATATCTCAAGGTCCATGGTTCTCCATTCTTGTCATGATACCACATGTTTTTTCATTTCTACTAATAGTGTTTATTCTTCATTGCAGGAATAGTTGCCCTCTGGTCACTTGCCCTACTTGCATTTGAGCGCTATGTTGTGATTTGTCGTCCCTTGGGAAACATGCGCCTCAACGGGAAGCATGCCGCACTGGGAGTAGCCTTTGTGTGGATTTTCTCCTTTATCTGGACTGTCCCTCCTACCATGGGTTGGAGCAGCTATACTACCAGCAAAATTGGGACAACCTGTGAACCCAACTGGTAAGGCAACTGAGAAATGCAATGTTTATCTGATCTTGCTAACCAGACAGAACCTTAAAGCCTTCTGTGGTTTTTATAGGTATTCTGGAGACTACAATGACCACACTTTCATAATTACATTCTTCACAACCTGTTTCATACTACCCTTATTGGTGATTTTGGTATCCTATGGAAAATTGATGCGGAAACTTAGAAAGGTAGGTGCAAACATTTACAAGAGATAAATGAATGAAAGTGAAACTTTAGCTAATAATCCTTTATTGCAATGTGTCAACTTTAAGAGGAATCATGTCTCCAAAAATTATATGCGTGTAGGCTTTGCTTAGTTTATTATAGATCTCAAGGGCAGCATTATATTGAATATGATCTGAAAATATATTAGTTGATCTCTACTAATGTAGGCACATTGAATTAACTGTTGAATCAAGATGTAAAATGCTCAGGGAAGTACAAATGTTTCAAAATATCACGCAAATGAATAATAATAATAATAATAACAATAATAATAATGACAATAATGATAATATATCTTTATTTATATGCTGGAGCATCCGGTGGCCTAGGGGATAAAAGTCTTGTGACTTGAAGGTTGGGTTGCTGACCTGAAAGCTGCCAGGCTCGAATCCCACCTGGGGAGAGCGCGGATGAGCTCCCTCTTTCAGTTCCAGCTCCATGCGGGGACATGAGAGAAGCCTCCCACAAGGATGGTAAAACATCAAACCATCTGGGCGTCCCCTGGGCAACATCCTTGCAGACGGCCAATTCTCTCACTCCAGAAGCGACTCTGGTTGCTCCTGACACGAAAAAAAAAAATTATATCCTACCTTCCCTCCAAATGGAGCCCCGGTGGTGAAGAGTGTTAAAACACTGAGCTGCTGAACTTGCAGACGGAAAGTTCCCAGGTTCAAATCCCGGGAGCGGAGTGAGAGCCCGCTGTTAGCTCCAGCTTCTGCCAACCTAGCAGTTCGAAAACATGCCAATGTGAGTAGATCAATAGGTCCCGCTCTGGCAGGAAGGTAATGGTGCTCCATGCAGTCATGCCGGCCACATGACCTTGACGGTGTCTATGGACAACGCCGGCTCTTCGGCTTAGAAATGGAGATGAGCAGCAACCCCCAGAGTCAGACATGACTGGACTTAACGTCAGGGGAAACCTTTACCTTTACCTTACCTTCCCCCCAAATGGGACCCAGAGTGGCTCACAACATTATATAAAAGACAATACTAAACTAAACTGCTTCTTGCAGGGGGTTGGACTAGATGGCCCATGAGGTCTCTTCCAACTCTATGATTCTAATATACATAAGTAAAACAATAACCTTTAAAAACAATTTACAATAAGAAATCAACATATTTAAAAACGTTTGTCTAATACAGTTATTGTAGGCAACTCAACAAGACAGATGGTAACATTTGCACGACTCAATAAAAGTTAGCCTTCCTGTCATTGCAACTAATTGTCTTCATCATCAAAAGGTCTTTAGCTTTTTAAAAAAGCATGTCAGGGAATGGGCTGTTTTAACCTCCTTGGGGAGGGAGTTCCAAAGAATTGGAGCAGCTACTGAGAAGGCCCTCTCTTTCACTGCTGCCAACTGTATTTGCACTGGTGGTGCACTTTCTGGAAGATCTTAACGTTTGGACAGGTTAGTATGAGGAGATGCGGTTAGATAGATAAATAGGACCTGAACCGTTTAAGGGTTTTAAAGGTCAAAACAAACACCTTAAATCAGGCCCGGAAAGGAACTGGCAGCCAGTGCAGGTAGGTGCTTTAGCAGGGGGGTAGGATGTTCCCTGAGTGGAGTGCCTGTTAATAACCTGTAATCTGCGCCATGTAATGTGCTTCATTCGGTTATCCATTGTCCTCCTTTTGTCATCTGAAAGTTTCTGGGCAAATCTGTGTACTTTGTCCTGTATAAAATCAAATGATACACATCTGTTGTAGTGATCTAATAGGAAGCAATATTAAAGTATGAACATTAAACAACACAAGTATAACTAAGCCTTCACATATTTGTGGATCTTTGTCACAATTGACTGAAAACCGGTGAAAATAATAGTGTGTCTTTTCACCTAGGTTCTTTCTATACTGCCATATAAAATCCAGATTGTCTGCTTTGAACAGGATTATATGGCAGTGTAAACTCATATAATCCAGTTCAAAGCTCCATGGTCACAAAATGGTAATGGTGGAAGAAAGGAAACAATACTTCCTATCTTGACTCCTCCCTCCATGATGATGCCATCTTTTATTTACAAATGGGCAAGGGGGGATTCCCATCACATGTTAAATTGGGATTTTTACATGTCTCTAGGCAGGGAATTGAAAAATAAATCGATTGCCAATTGATTTAGAAATCGTGGGCCCGTGGGCTGTGGCGCGGGCTGGTTAGCAGCCAGCTGCAATAAATCACTCTGACCAAGAGGTCATGAGTTCGAGGCCAGCCCATGTCGGGGTGAGTACCCGACAATTAAAATAAAAAAATAGCCCCTGCTCATTTTTGACCTAAGCAACCCGAAAGATAGTTGCATCTATCAAGTAGGAAATTTAGGTACCACTTATATGTGGGGAGGCTAATTTACGACACCATAAAAATCATCCAGCCACCGTTGGAATGAGGAAGTTGCCATTGCAGTGGATGATGAAACATCTGCTCCCCCTGTGGCCGGAATCAAGCATACCCTCAGGAAGCTGGAAGCTGGAGAAGGTTTAAATTGCCTCTGCGTCTGTCTCTGTCTCTTTTCTATGTTTATATGGCATTGAATGTTTGCCTTATATGTGTACAATGTGATCCGCCCTAAGTCCCCTTTGGGGTGAGAAGGGCGGAATATAAATACTGTAAACAAATAAATAAATAATAGAAACGGTGAATCGATGGTTGAAACTTGTGTCATGTGATGGGCTCCGTTGGTTGCTGATTCCTATATATGTAGAAATGCTGATTTTATTGTGTGTGAAGTCATAAGTAAAATAGTATCTACTGACTAGTCACTGAGATATGAGCCTGCACTCACATCCTTAAGTTCTGTCTGATTTGTGTAAAGTTATCATGATTATTGTATTAAAACTCAAGCTAATAAACTAAAGGAATCCGAGCATTTCATATGTAAAGTTTGGCAGTTTTATCTTTGTTGACAACAATAATACACGACACTCTAAGTTCACCTTTCTACGCTTTCTTGAATTTCTTGCTGTAGAACAGATTTTGATTATAGTTTTGTAGCCAAATCCATATTACTTTGCACATCTGGATAAAAATTGTTTCTTAACTCATGTATGAATTTTGGAGAGAAATTATACCATGCCAATTCTCTTAATAATTTGTACCCCTTCTCCCTCCCTCCCCCCTTCTCTCTCTCTCAAGGTTTCAGATACCCAAGGCAGATTAGGTACTACAAGAAAGCCTGAAAGACAAGTTACTCGAATGGTTGTCATTATGATCCTTGCATTTTTAATCTGCTGGTCTCCATATGCAGCCTTTTCAATTTTGGTCACTGCCTGCCCTTCGATTGAACTGGATCCACGTCTTGCTGCAATCCCAGCTTTCTTTTCAAAAACAGCTACTGTTTATAACCCAGTTATCTATGTCTTTATGAATAATCAGGTACCTCCTGTCTGGTTATTTGAATGGAATTGCTTTGAGACCACAGACACGATTTCGGTTTTTTTCTACCTTTATGTTTTAAATTAATTGTTTTATCTATGTAGTCGGCTTGCAAAAGCATCTTGATTAGCTTGGAAATGGGAATTAGTAGAGGAATTTAAGCACCGGTGACACATCCAGTGCTAGTTAGTAACCGACAATTGTATTATGCAATTTCCAAACTATATACAACTGTGTTGTCGAAGGCTTTCATGGCCAGAATCACTGGGTTGCTGTGAGGTTTCTGGGCTGTATGGCCATGTCCCAGAAGCATTCTCTCAATGATGTTTCACCCACATCTATGGCAGGCACCCTCAAAGGTTGTGAGTATGTTGGGAACTAGGCAGGTGGGGTTCGTATATCTGTGGAAAGTCTAGGTTGGGAGAAAGAACTCTTGTCTGTTTGAGGCATGTTAAAGCTAAGTAACACAGCTAATTGAGGGGGGGGGGGAGGAAGTCACATGGCTATAGAAGCATATGGATAAGTGTGGAACCATGATGAAATAGTCAAAATAATGGACCATGTATCAAATATATGAGTTCTAATTATAATTGAAAAGTGTTGAAAGAGTGCATTCTCAAAAAGTGTCAGGGGATGATGGGAGGCGGAGTGGATTCCAAAATTCATCATCTCGGTCTCACCTCCTTCTCCAGACTGTATTCCCATGCTGAGAAACAGCACTGGTCAAACAAACACTCCAGCAGACGAAGTCCAACTGTTGATTAACTTTATTTACATGTCTATTTACAGTTTGCAATTCTTGGCTTCAGAGCATAGCATTCATAGTCCATCTTCAGCGAATGCTCAAGCCGAACTCACCAGATAAGATAACAACATTCCTCAGTTCCGAAGGAAGTTCCAACCCTCAAAGGCAGGAAATCAAGCCTGATAGGTCACAGTAATCACAACAGGCTGTCAGTCAAAACTAGCCTGCTGTTAACTATTTCATTACTGAAAATACACACTCTAGCTCATCAGCAGTAAACACTTGATTTACATTTCATACAAATACAACCATACTCCAACAAAAAGCAGACCACTGAAAAACAGGGAACGCCTCAAGCAGTGTACTTGTCTTAGTTGGCCCTTGTCATGCATGCTACCTGGTTCTTAAATGAAAGAACTGGATCAATACTCCCCCCCCCCAAATCACTTTCCCAAACATCTGATTTACAAATGACTCATAGTTAAGAATGGGAGTGAGACAACAGGAAGTGAAAGAAATCTCCCCTTCAGAAGGGAAATTCACCCTGGAAAGAGTTTTCATGAGGAAAGTTTGTCTCAACTGAAGCTTTATAAACAATTCTTGTTTCCACAACAAGTCAATTTTTTTTCAAAACCATTTATTGGAGGGACAAAAAGTGAGGTGAAATCTTCTGAACAGGGGCACAGACAGCAAAGCAAACTCCAAAGAGGTGTTAACTCTTCCCTATGCTACTCAAAGCTGATATAGATAGATAAATAGATAGATAGATAGTCTGGATTATACTTAAAAATGTACATGTTCTGACAAACAAATTCAACTTAAGAGCAAACCTATAGAACCTATCTTGTTCATCCTGTTGGTCTTTTCTTTTAGGACCTAGATCAGTGGTTCTCAGCCTGAGGTCCCAAATGTTTTTGGCCTTCAACTCCCAAAAATCCTAGCAGCTGGTAAACTGGCTGGAATTTCTGGGAGTTGTAGGCCAAAAACATCTGGGGATCCCAGGTTGAGAACCATTGACCTTGATGGAACCAGTAGTCCTCCAGATGTTGTTTGACCTCAGTTTCCATGAGCCAGTCATACCCAGCGATTAAAGATTCTGGGAGTTGTCGCTCGAAAGCATCTGAAAGGCAAAGGGTCCCAAGCCTTGATTTAGGACAAATGAAACCCTGTTCAGAACAGATGGAACACCAGTGCAGTGAACTAATGCCCACTAGCAATATCTTTGGGGGCTTTTAAACTGTCAAAAAAAAAAAACCTTTTAAAAATCGATAATAAAGTGTATTGATGAAACTCTAGTTAATTGAAATTTCAGTTGTAGTTCTGGAGGTTTTGTTGATACTCTACAAAACATTGATGAAATTCCAATAATAATCAACTGCAATTTGATTTCTAGTTCCGCAAGTGTCTGGTCCAGTTGTTCCAATGCAGCAGCCAAGAGACGATGGATGCCAACGTGAATCCAATTTCAGAGAAGGACACACTAACCCACACCAAACACTGTGGGGAGATGTCCACAGTAGCTGCCCATGTCATTGTCTTCAATCCGAGAAGCGAGGATGAACAAGGCAGCTGTCAGTCCTTTGCTCAGCTGGCAATTTCCGAAAATAAAGTCTATCCACTGTGAATGCACCTTTGAAGAGGATGAGTCAGAAGAACATTAAATCATTCTGATTTTACCATTCTTTTGTACAAAATGGCAATCAACACGAATACCAAGACTCAAGGCATCATGCTAGCTGGTGTTATTACATACTTTATTCAAATTTATCTGGTGTTTTTCCAGAATGAATTTCTAATGTGCATATTTAATCATTTGTTTAATATAGAAGAAAAGCCTGTGGTTGGGATCCACATAAACGTTTGTATTTGTTTGACACTTTTAATGCTATTTTTGATTGAAATTGAGCTAGATAGAACAAAGTGCAATATGAGGGCTGATTTTATAAAGCAAAAATGAAGGCCAGATGGCATCAACTCAGCTAGAGCTTCCGAAATATTTAAATGCAGATTATACGAGAGTGTGTGGTATGAAAGTTAATGATATATTGTATGAATAAGGTGCATGCTGTATTATTTGTGTACTGCTTTTCTTGTTACAACTGCTTCCCTTTTGTCCTCAGACCAGTTCTATGAAGTACAGTAGAGTCTCACTTATCCAAGCTAAACGGGCCGGCAGAAGCTTTGATAAGCAAATATCTTGGATAATAAGGAGGGATTAAGGAAAAGCCTATTAAACATCCAATTAGGTTATGGTTTTACAAATTAAGCACCAAAACTTCATGTTATACAACAAATTTGACAGAAAAAGTAGTTCAATACGCAGTAATGTTATGTTGTAATTACTGTATTTACGAATTTAGCACCAAAATACCACGATATATTGAAAACATTGACTACAAAAATGGCATGGATTATCCAGAGGCTTGGATAAGCGAGGCTTGGATTAGTGAGACTCTACTGTATGTGGAGATTTTCAAGATTGGATGAGGATGTAAAATTACTCTTACTCTTTCGCCTTGTGTGCTGTGCATGAGCTCAGAGCAAAAAGGCCTGCTCCCAACTTGGTCACCACTTTGCTTCTTGCATGCCTGTCTTTCCTTGTGTGAGATGGGGAAGAGAAGAGAAAAAGTTTTCCAGTATGAGGCCTCTTGCAACTGCCCCATTGTGTAATGGGAGTAGAGCATCTGTGAGTTTTCATCCAGCTGGGAAAAGGCCTGACCCTGTTATACACAGTGAGGAAATGACTCTGATAGAAGACATAAAGTATCAAGGTGTGCTAAGAAATAAGAGCCAATTTAGTTTGTCACGCTAGTGTTTATACTGCGAGGGTTGAGGGAGAGTGCTCAAGCTTAGCTGAAATTAGCTGAACTTGGGAGATGGCAGCAACAGCTGCATTTGCTGGTCCACCTCAAAATATTTTGGGATGGTCCTGGCTGGAGAAATAAAAGGGCTGTGTTCTCATTCTTTGGTCTTTTACTATTGGTTGAGAAGGGAAAAGAGAACTCAGGGAAGGAACGTGATGAACCATTTGACTTTCTGGTTTGCTTTGAAGTTGTGGATCATAGTATGCCCATCGACGTTCTCAATTGTTCAAATAAAGCCATTCTTATTCTCAGAACAGCTCGACTCAATTCTTATACATGTGTCCTCGTGAGGAGTGAGGAGGAGCTTCAGAACCATTCATTGGAATTGGTCAAATACTGGAAATCCCTCCCTGGGAAAGGTGAGATTCTGCCTCTTCTCTCCTCTCTGTCACTTAGTTACGTGAGAGCTAATAACTGCTGGGATCCTGTATGATTGATTACATTACATAACTTTACTGATACTTAACTAAGTAGCAGAGCACTTAGAAACTTAGAAGGAGATTCCACCTGAACATCAGGAAGAACTTTCTCACTGTGAGGGCTGTTCGGCAGTGGAACTCTCCCCCGGACTGGTGGAGGCTTCATCTTTGGAGGCTTTTAAGCAGAGGCTGGATGGGCATCTGTCGAGGTGCTTTGAATGCAATTTCCTGCTTCTTGGCAGGGGGTTGGACTGGATGGCCCATGAGGTCTCTTCCAACTCTACTATTCTGATTCTATGATTCTATGAAACCTCATTACTAAATTGTAATAGTGCACAAGAGGATGCTGTCTACAGTGTCTCATGAGCAATGTGTGTCAGTGCATGCTACATACTAGTGTTCAATGCATATAGAATCATAGAATCATAGAATAGTAGAGTTGGAAGAGACCACATGGGCCATCTAGTCCAACCCCCTGCTAAGAAGCAGGAAATCGCATTCAAAGCAACCCCGACAGATGGCCATCCAGCCTCTGCTTAAAAGCCTCCAAGGAAGGAGCCTCCACCACGGCCCCGGGGAGAGAGTTCCACTGTCGAACAGCTCTCACAGTGAGGAAGTTCTTCCTGATGTTCAGGTGGAATCTCCTTTCCTGTAGTTTGAAGCCATTGTTCCGTGTCCTAGTCTGCAGGGCAGCAGAAAACAAGCTTGCTCCCTCTTCCCTATGACTTCACGTATTTGTACATGGCTATCATGTCTCCTCTCAGCCTTCTCTTCTGCAGGCTAAACATGCCCAGCTCTTTAAGCCGCTCCTCATAGGGCTTGTTCTCCAGACCCTTAATCATTTTAGTCGCCTTCCTCTGGACGCTTTCCAGCTTGTCAACATCTCCCTTCAACTGTGGTGCCCAAAATTGGACACAGTATTCCAGGTGTGGTCTGACCAAGGCAGAATAGAGGGGGAGCATAACTTCCCTGGATCTAGACGCTATTCCCCTATTGATGCAGGCCAGAATCCCATTGGCTTTTTTAGCAGCCGCATCACATTGTTGGCTCATGTTTAACTTGTTGTCCACGAGGACTCCAAGGTCTTTTTCGCACACACTGCTGTCAAGCCAGGCGTCCCCCATTCTGTATCTTTGATTTCCATTTTTTCTGCCGAAGTGAAGTATCTTGCATTTGTCCCTGTTGAACTTCATTTTGTTAGTTTTGGCCCATCTCTCTAGTCTGTCAAGATCGTTTTGAATTCTGCTCCTGTCTTCTGGAGTGTTAGCTATCCCTCCCAGTTTTGTGTCGTCTGCAAACTTGATGATCGTGCCTTCTAACCCTTTGTCTAAGTCGTTAATAAAGATGTTGAACAGAACCGGGCCCAGGACGGAGCCCTGCGGCACTCCACTTGTCACTTCTTTCCATGATGAAGACGACGCATTGGTGAGCATATGTTGGTGCGCATTGGGCACCTGCTATATAGTAACATAACTACTAGATACAGACATTAGACAATCTTGCAATTCTTGTTTCAAGAGGCATCAATCCACTTACAAAGGTATAAGGTCCCCCAATAGGAATCTGGCCTATTTTTGCACTTTGAACTTAGTTTGCAGCAACTGAAATAACCTGGGGACAAAGTGGAAGCAGGAGGGAAAAACTGGGACATACTAAAAACAACTGAAAAAGTGGGATGACAGAGAATTAATTGGGACCATTCCTGACAAATTCAGGACATTTAGGGGCATACTGTGAATATAGGTCCAGGATTGCATGCAGCCCATAAATGGCACAGTCCAAGAGCATTTGAAAGGCTGTTCTCCATCACTTGGCATTCTTCGACTGTTGGTTTGAAAAAAGCCTCTTCCTTCTTGCTTTTTTACCCTCATCTGTTTAAATATATATAATATGAAATAAAAGAATTCCAGGTGGTCCAATTTAATAGGAAGCTTTACAACTACTATTGAATTTAATATATATCACTTTATTTATTTATTTATTATATTTATTTATACCTCACTTTATCTCTCCTACAAGAGACTCAAAGTGGCTTAACATAAAAGCAGCAGCATACAGTTTAAAATATACAAATATGCAAACACTAAAACAGAATTAAACGTATAAACGTATAAACAGTATTTTAAAAATCCCAGTTAAAAACCATTCAAAACCTTTACAGACATGTCACAGTACAACTGCCACATTGCAAAGAGTGAAGAAGTTAACATGAATTTTCTAGCACCCTTTCCTTTCTTGTGGTTTAAGACCACATCCAGATAATTTCAAGGTAAGGTAGTAATAAAAGTTTTGAATGGACAGGAATCCAAGGGAGCCCTCTCGTGGCAAGTTTTGCATACAACAGGTTCCACTTAAAATATTTGCTAATATTCATACATTTCCACTATAATTAATTTTTCCTGTTGATCTGTTATGATCTACAAATCCACATGCTTGAATCATAAAATTTAGCATGTTGTCCATTTCAACTGAGCATGTGTGTGTGTGTGTATGTGTGTGTGTAATCAGTGCTTCTCAAACTGTCTGGTGTAAAGGACTGGTATTTCTCCCCAAAGTGCTACAATGGCATTGTTCATTGATACCAATGACTATAATTGTCCCTTTCATTTCAAAACCCTATCCAGGGACCAGAAGCTGGTGGCTCCTGGACTAGCACTGGTCCACGAAACACCACTTTGAGTAACAGTGTTTTTAGCAATTTGTCACAAAAAATAGTGCAAACTACAAGTCATTTAAAGGAACCAAAATGTTTGCTCTCCCAGCTTGTCAACCAAATTCAGTAGCTGGATAACCCCCACCCCCAAAAGTAAAAGCGGCTATGTCACTTCCCAAAAAGCCCACCTTGGAGAACCAGCTGTCTATAGTTCACATGTTGCCACATTGGTCTAGAGCCAAGGATACAATACGTTGTCTGAGGTACCATATTTTCCAATGTATAAGGTGACTTTTTTAACCAAGGAAAATCTTTGCAAAAGTCAGGGGTCGTCTTATACGCTGGATATAAGACAAGAAGAGCAGCAGGCTCTCACTTTCCTTGCCTTCAGCCCGGTCCTGAGGCAAGGAGGCAGCAGAAGAGGTGGCAGAGGAGGCGGCAGAGGAGGCAGGGGTCCCAGGGCAGGAGGATGCGCAGCGGCGGAGGAGCAGACTCCCTTGACTTTTTGCTGGGTTTGGCGGGCAGCAGAAGCCGGGTGAGAGGCTTGCTGCAAAGCCAGGCCACGCGGTGCTGCCTTCCTTTGCCCAACTTTTGCCGCTTGCTGGGCTCGGCAAGCAGTGGGAGCCGGGCGAGAGGCTTGCCATAAGGCCAAGCCATGTGGTGCTGCCTCCCTTGCTTAGCTTTCACCACTTGGGTCCAGCTGTGCCATGGCCACTGGCAGTGATGACACTGGAAGAACCAGTGAGGAACAGACTGGTTGGTGCCTCCCCCAGTTAAGGGGTAGTCTTATACGGCAAGTATATACTAAACATTATATTTTGACTTGAAAAGTTGGGGGTCATCTTATACACCCAGTTGCCCTATACTCCGGAAAATGCAGTCGATTTCTGGGGAAAATATTCTTCTCCCTTTGCTATATATATGATTATTAGGGCTGTGTGATGGATGAAAAAAAAGTTTCAAAAAAAATGAGGAAGAAAGGAGACCCTGAAGTTTTCCCACTTGCACAATTACTTTAACAAAAAAGTGTCGAAATTACTCGTTATAGTAACAAAATTTTCACTAAAGATACTTTAGAAACACGTTAGAAATGAAACGTCTTCCTCATTTTTACAGCTATTGGGGAGAAACTTGGTTTAAAGGTAGAACACATTTACCACTGTTAGCCCTTCATGTTTCATAATGTTTCACTTATCCACAAAATTGTGGGGAATTTTCAGTTTTTAAAACAACATTTGTAAAAAGAAAAACTACAAGAGCTATCTCTTCGAATTTTCTATACCGTGACAAGGGAGCATTTCCCCAACTTTCAGAAAAAAAATCATATATCTACTATTTTAGGAAAGTCTTAAAAGTTTTGACAAAAACGTTTTTTAAAGCCACAATAGTTATCTCATTGGATGTCTCACATATTAACCAATAGAACTTCCATTTAGGGATTTCTTCCCAGACCAGCATAGAGATTTGCTTACTAGAAGTATCAGTCAGTCCTCCTCTCTGCAGATTCAACAATTTATTGAAATTCTGGCTAGCAGCTGCTACGGAGAGATAAATCTCTCCCCTATCCTGATTGGGGCTTTCTGATGCTGAGCAGAATTCTGGGAAATGTAGTTTAGGGCAGGACCTTTTGAATTCTCTGGCATAGGGTTCCTTGCCTTCCCAAACTACATTTCTCAGAATTACATGCTTTCTCAATCTTTTTCCCAGCGAAATCCGCTTTCTCCCTGCTGTTTTACTCTCTTAATGGTGAGAGGCAACTAATTTAAAGAGGAATGGCAGCCTTTTTGGCTTTGCTTGCTTGCACTCAAAATAACTGCCTGACAGGTTTCTGGCCAGTGCTGCTAGTCCTCACACATGCTCTTGGATTAAAAAGCAGTTTTAAGCTTAAAAGGCCAGATACACAACTGAAATGGTAATCAGAAATCTATCTGATTTACCAAGAATCATTTTGTGATATTATGAACAATTTGCTAAATTAGCATCCTGGAGCGACAATGTCTTTTTGTTTTTCAGTCAGTTATTTTGCTTTAATGATGCAGCCAAGACAAACTAGCTGACCTCCTTATAAATCTCCCATGACATTAGAGGATAATTAGTTTGTGTTTGTCTTTAAAGAACATGTCAGTGGTAATCCATCACATTACTTGTTTACAAGGGAAACAGAACTTTTATTTCATAGGACCCTTATGTTGTTATGCTAACAGTATCATGGGCTCAGAAGTTTGAGCTGAGCTGTTCTTTTTTCAATATTCTAATTTGCTTGTCCAAGAAAAGTGAAAAAGGAGGAAGAATCCATGACTTGAACTTCTTTCCCCCATATTTCCTCAGACTCTCATGTGAATGAGCTCTATGGGAAGCTGCCTGTGAAAGCCACTTGCAAACGTCAGTTGTTGTACACAGTGCTATCATTAAAATCCAAATCTTGGAAAAGTTACATGTTTGAACTATAGCTCCCCTGAACCAACTATGACTATGCTGCCTAGAGGTGTTTGAGAACTGTAGTCTTAAAAAAACTTTACTAAGCTCTTACGGCAACACATGGAACACCTATTCTCAATATCATTCCTATGTTTCACTTATCAATGAAAACCTTTCTTTCCTGCACAGTTAAGACCGTATCTTCCTATATGACTAGCCTGAATGTTAAGATCTTTGGAAAAGGACATTCTTTTCCTATATGAAAGTGTAGATGTGGCCTCTGTCAATCACAGGAGCATTTGCTGGAGACTGCTTTCTAAGTAGCTATTCCCAGGCCGTGGAATTCCCTCTGAAAGAGGTTCAGTTGGTCCCTTGTCTGCACTGTTTGTACCAGTAGGCAAATCCCCTTTAAGTTAGGTAGGCATTTAGAACTTCTTAACTCACGGTAAACTCCGTGTTGCTACACGCTTTAGAAATGGCTACTGATGGAACCCATCACACAATGTGGGTTTCTAGTCTTTTGCTTCTTTTGTTTCTAAAATGTGATTTTTCCTGACAATTTAAAACCCAATTGGCAATTGACTTCATTTTCAATTCCCCATGTAGAGACGGGCAAACCCGGCAAATTTCACATGTGATGGGAATCCCCCTTGTCTGCTTGTATAATGATGTCGTGCTGAGGGGAGGAGCCGAGATGGACAGTATTGATTTATTTCTTCCACCATTACCATTTTGGGACCATGGAGGAAGGCACAGTAATTTATTTATTTTGTTCTACCATCTTTTTACTCACAAAGAGAAGAAATCCCATTTATTTTTTTTCAATAAAAAGAAAATGGGTCAAGGGACAGTGGAAAAAGAAATATCTCTCCTGTGTGATGGGAAGAAAGCGGAACGACAGAAAATGTGTGATTGGGATAGGAAAATAATTTAATTTCCTAATAATAATAATAATAATAATAATAATAATAAGTTTATTTATTTCCCGCCTCCATCTCCCCCGAAGGGGACTCGGGGCGGCTTACAGCAAAATCAGATACAAAACAATAACAAAATATGAAACATCAAAATACAGAACAAAAATCAGTAATAATACATACACCATAACCTAGGGGGGGGGGGGGGGGGAAACAAAACGCAGTATTAAGACATTGAATTAAAACCAATGAGGTTGCATAAGTGGATAAGCAAAGTACACATTATGAGCTGCAAATTCAGAAATAGATAAAGTGCATTGGTGCATTGTGAATTTAAAGTACAAAACTACGATCCCCAATGCTTTACTAATCCTATGAGATGAAGTCCCCAGTATTTAAAGTATGGGGCATAAGGGTGTTTTAGAGTAATGTGTTGTGGTTTTAATACTTTGTCTTTTAATCATGTCTCAAATGTACTTGAAATTGTTTTATCTATGCACTTTTTAAATAGAATGCTCAGTTTAATTTTTTTTCAACTTTTGCAGGAAATACATTCCTGATCATGCAGTGGAAACAGAAATTATGGATAGTAGTGAACCCTAATAAAGGAATGACTTCTGATAGAAGTTACCCTAGAGTTTCTCCAGAGGACATAGAAAATTCCTAGACAGGTGTCCTCTCTAGAAATTTGCTAAGTCTTCCAACATAACTTTATGGTAACTTCTGGCAGACACATATTATAGAATCACCTGAAGGAGCTAGAAAATGTCTAGAAAAGACATAATTTATGATACTGTGAGTATGGAATGAACATTACTGTATGATTTTAGCCGGACTGATTTAATTTTTTTGAAAACTGCTTTGAGTCCCTTGATGGGACAAAAATGATGTATGAATTAAATAAATAGTCACCAGAATCCTATTGACCCAGTATGTCATATAACTTTACATATAAAACACACAAGAGACACTAAGAAATGGTTTTAGAGAACTGTGAAAGACGGGACAACATCAAAAGTGCCCAAAGTGCATTGGCAATGAGGCATATCAGACATACCAGTGACTTTGCTGACTCTGCTATGTATTAATATAACAGTAGCCTCAACTGGATGATAAACATTATGCCACCACACAGATACAAATCCACTCTTAAAGGATTTAGTGGCAAAAAGTTTTAAAATAAATGAATACAGTTTGAGTATCCCTTATCCAGAAATCCAAAATATTCCAAAACCCATTTCACAGGAAGAATGTAAACACACATGGAGATTTGCTGTAATCATAATTCCAGAGATTTTCTTTTAAAATTCTAAACAATCAGAAAATATTACTCACTTCAAGCAGGTACAGCATATTTTAATTCCCCAGAACAGTTGAGCTGCTCACTATTTGCCGAGGTCTTCCTGTCCCTGATAGTCACAAAGAGTTAAAACCTGTAAAAGAATTTAAGGGCTCCTTGGTAATTTGGCATGTCAGTTTCATACCAGTTATTACTAAACTGCTTCAAGATATTAATGTAGTCATCTCTCTTTAGTCTCAATGAATTGTAATAAAAATGTCACACAGTTAGATTATATATGCCATCGTAGCCTTATTTGATTGAGTAGAGCTTCAGAGCATGTCCCTTGAATCATACTGATGAAGAATCGGAAAGGCTTGGAGAACTCCATTGTAAATTTATTTCACTTGCTGAGGCCAATGACATCCTCACTGCCAGTAATGCTGGTGAGTGTGCTTGAAAGGAATGTTTAGGAGGGTTATAATACATAGATATATTAAATAGTACTTGACGGGTTGTGTCCTTCAGGACAGACAAAGCCGCCTGCTGTTTCAGAAAGAGGAAAATACCTTTACATTTTCCCTGATTCAGACTTGATGGGCACATTTCTAGATCAATGCATTAAATAGCCAGAGCATCCCCACAGCAATAATATCTCAACTGGACCCAGTTTAACTTTCCCATTGAAATCAGTGGGATGGTTAAGTCTGAAACCTAGGTTAAAATCCAGTGCCATACTAATCACTGGGCTTTCTTGATTTCTTCACTCTATCCTCAAAATATCTAGTTAGGAGAGTTTCCCAGCACTCTGTAAAAAGTTGTGTGGCTGCAATCCCTTCCCATTTCTGCTGACAGAAGAAACATCAATGATCGAAATGCCCCTGAATGCCGGTATTCATCATCTGAAACATCCCCATAATGAAATCAGTGTGTGCATATGTGCCTTCAAGTTATCTGTTGACTTCTGGATATAAAAAGATTAATACCTGCTCTCCAGGTATGTATCAAAACAGGAAGACAGACATGGCATGAAGTGCATATGACTCTCTTTAGAATGTTCACCCAGATGCATTTTAGGAACGGGAAATGTGGCTGGATCTAAACTGCCATGTAATCCAGTTTCTGAATCCAGATTATCTGCTTTGAACTGGATTATATGGCAATATAGACTCACAATCCAGTTCAAAGCAGGTGATCTGGATTCAGAAACTGGATTATATGGCAGTGTACATGGAGTCTGAGATTGCAAAAAAGGGGCCAGGTTGTGGCACAGGCTGGTTAGCAGCCAGCTGCAATAAATCACTCTGACCAAGAGGTCATGAGTTTGAGGCCAGCCCTTGTCGGGGTGAGCACCCAACAATTAAAATAAAAAATAGCCCCTGCTTGTTGTTGACCTGAGCAACCCGAAAGATAGTTGCATCTATTAAGTAGGAAATTTAGGTACCACTTATATGTGGGGAGGCTAATTTACGACACCATAAAAATCATCCAGCCGCCGTTGGAATGAGGAAGTTGCCGTCGCAGTGGATGATGAAGCAGCTGCTCCCCCTGTGGCCGGAATCAAGCATACCCTCAGGAAGCTGGAAGCTGGAGAAGGTTTAAATTGCCTCTGCATCTGTCTCTGTTCTATGTTCATATGGCATTGAATGTTTGCCTTATATGTGTACAATGTGACCCACCCTGAGTCCCCTTCAGGGTTAGAAGGGCAGAATATAAATACTGCAAACACATAAATAAGTAAATAAATAAATAAATAAATAAATGGGATCTTGCTACTGATTATTGCTGCTTTGGTCACTGGTAGAAAGGGACCTGTGTCCTGATCAGTGGTTGAAATGTTGGCAGTTAAGGTGGACTGTGGGGAGCATTTATGACTACATAGCAGTTACAGTAAAAAAAAATACAGGTAAGAGATACTGAGCAGAAAAAAGCCTGGAAATAGCTATGTTGTGTTTAAAGATAAACTCACCTTTTGTGAGGACCACCAAGCTGTGAAGAACTTATGGGACCAGTACCACATTTCCAGGTGTCAGTGTGTCACATGAATAGGTGAAAAAGAAAGAAATGATGCAAGCTGGACTTAGGCATTCACTTCCAACCCACCCCTTGTTATATATCCACATTAAACAATTATGATAGGTTGATACTGCTTCAACTGACTGGAATCTGGGATCTGCGGCTAGCACAGTGGCTAGTAGGCTTGCTCAAATAATTCGTTTTCCCCGTTAACCGTTATTAATTCGTTATTTTCGTTTGTTTTGAAGCAATTTTGAAGCATTGGTTGTCCACACGTCTGGATATCGCGGTTTCGAATCGCGAGAGGCCGTTTTTCGTTATGTCGTCGTTTTTTTCGTTAGGAAAAAACAGCTTTTGCAAATCACCCAAACTCCCACCATTCAGGCCCTTTCCTTTTGCCCCTCAGCAAAAGGGGCGTCACGGGCTCAGCCAATGGGAGGGGGCGAGGGGGAAGGAGGCCGAGGAGGAGGAGGAAGACGGAGGGGGGAAATGGCCGCCGCCGCCGCCTCGCCTCAGCTCAGGCCTGGTGTCTCTTTGTGAGGCGGGAAGGCGGCGGATGGGAGAGAGAGACAGAGAGGTTTTGACGTCTGTGCGAAGCTAGGCAAGTGGGGTTTATATATCTGTGGAAGGTCCAGGGTGGGAGAAAGAACTCTTGTCTGTGGGAGGCAAGTGTGAATGTTGCAATTGGTCACCTTGATTAGCATTGAATAGCCTTGCAGCTTCAAAGCCTGGCTGCTTCCTACCTGGGGGAATCCTTTGTTGGGAGGTATTAGCTGGCCCTGATTGTTTCCTGTCTGGAATTCCCATTTTCTGGGTGTTGTTCTTTTACTGTCCTGATTTTAGCTTTTCTGTAGCTAAAAATGCATATAAAATTGATTCTATAGGGAGGATAAATGATTGGATTTCAACTCCTACAGCTTAGCTTTCTCTGCCAATAATGGTACCATATCAAACTAAACCTCCCAAGATTCTGTAGCAGTGAGCCATCTTGGATATTGTAAGGGATTTATTATTATTATTATTATTATTATTATTATTATTATTATTATTATTATTATTAGACCTTGCTCCCAGGAAGGTGCCTTCGCTGTGGCTCCCAACTTATCTATCTACCTTTCCACATATTCTCCACATTGTGTGTATGTGTATGTATATTATATATACATGAGCCCCGATGGCGAAGTGTGTTAAAGCACTGAGCTGCTGAACTTGCAGACCGAAAGGTCCCAGGTTCAAATCCCGGGAGCAGAGTGAGTGCCCGCTGTTAGCTCCAGCTTCTGCCAACCTAGCAGCTTGAAAACATGCCAATGTGAGTAGATCAATAGGTACCGCTCTGGCAGGAAGGTAATGGCACTCCATGTAGTCATGCCGGCCACATGACCTTGGAGGTGTCTATGGACAACACTGGCTCTTGGGCTTAGAAATGGAGATGAGCACCAACCCCCAGAGTCAGACATGACTGAACTTAACGTCAAGGGATACCTTTACCTTTACCTATATATACACACACACACACATTATGCAGGGACTATATACACACAGTATATATCACACACACACCAATTTAACAAAGTTTCAGCCACAAAAACAAAGTTTCTGAAGTAGAACAATGACTTTCACAGTAAAGACAACCCAATTTAACAGGAAATAAGACTTTCAAACCAGGAACAGATTTCTGCAATTATTAAAAAATAATTTATTATAAAAGCTATGAAAATTCGCCAAAAATCAGAGGATAAGGGAAACGTTCCACATTTTGGTGAGCTATCAGTGTTAAATGTGTTCTACCACTGTACCAAGTTGGAAGAAGATCACTCAAAAAATGAGGGTGGGAGAGTCCTGTAAAGTCCTCTCCCTCTGTGCTGTTTTTGGGAATTGCGCATGCGCGTCCACCATTAACGAATTAATTTAGAAAATAACGAATTTTCGTTAATTTCGAATTTTTTGGGGGGCCAAATTCGGAAATACCACCAGAAACGAAAAGCTGCCCCCCTCTAGTTTTGAAACGAGTTTAGAATCAAATTTTTCGTGGATCGATCAAGCCTAGTGGCTAGCACAGAGCCCCATATTATATATCCATATTAATCAATTATGGTAGGTTGATATTGCTTCAAGTGACCGGAATCTGGGATCTGTGGCTAGTCTATTTTGCTACTCTGGGATCTAGTCCGCTTTGCTACTCTGATGCTTATACGCAGAGCCGGCCCTAGGTATTTTTCAAATGTAGGCGAACAGAATATTGGCGCCCCCTCCCCCAAAACCAATCACTGAAAAATAAAAGCGTTGGATAAGCGAAAATGTTTGATAATAAGGAGGGATTAAGGAAAAGCCTATTAAACATCAAATTACATTACGATTTTACAAATTAAGCACTAAAACATCATGTTTTACAACAAATCAACAGAAAAAGCAGTCTCGACTGTACCCCCGTATGTTTGGCGCCCGAAGCGACCGCTTAATTCGCCTCATTGTTGGACCGGCTCTGCTTATACGCATGCCCAATGTGGAACACATTTCACCATGTTAAAACAGTCAGGGCTATAGCCAGAAAAAAAAAATTCGGGAGGGGTTTGAAAATTTCAGGGGGGTGGGGGTTGAACCCCTGACCCCCCTGCCCCCCAGGTTCAGACCTGTCAATATCTGCTTGAGATAGTGCCTGGAGGGACTCTTAATGTTTTACGTCTCATAGACTTAGCATGGGGATTTGGTTAACCAGTTAACATTCATGAGTAAACCAGGTTTTTTTTAACCTGAAACATTTCGGGGGGGGGGGGTTGAACCCCTAACACCCCCCCCCCCTCGCTACAGACCTGATGAGACATGCCACATTATCACAGGATGTCTATGGCCCACAACACTGGAGAAATTATACTGTTTAGCTGGTATTGCACCACCTGATATCTGCCGGGAAGTAGCAGCCGACAATGAAAGAACCAAGGCAATGACTTCTCAAGAAACAGCTTTCAAAGATCTACAGAGATACTCGAAGGAACACCTCAGCAAGCGAGAGTCCAAAAGAGGCAGGCCAAAACTCGGAACCTCAGTCCATGTCTAAGACTGGATGAGAGACTTCCTCCTGAGCACGCAGAAGACTTGGTGACATGGAAGGCACTGAACAGACTGGGCTCTGGCACCATGAGGTGCAGAGCCAATCTTCAGAAATGGGGCTACATTGGAGTCCATGACATGCGAGTGTGGGGAAGAGCAAACCACAGACCACTTATGGTCTGAACCCTGCCACATGCACAATGGAGGACCTTCTCGCAGCGACACCAGAGGCACTCCAAGTGGCCAGATGCTGGTCAAAGGACATTTAGTATAATGTCAAGTTTTTAACTTGGTTTATGTTTCTAAATCTTCTTCTTCTTAGGCGATCCCTCGTAGTTCGAGGATGATGGTCTTCCATCTGTGGGGTCTTGGGGTAGTGTCTGTAGATGGCTGAAGAGACCTATTCTTGATCTGCATGTTCTCCCGCAATGAGGACATCGGTTTCCAGGTGGAAGGCGGTCCCGGTCAGGGTTGGCTTGATGTTCCTTCCTCTTGGCACGTTTCTCCCTTAAGCCCTCCATTCGTGCCTCTTCAAACTCCGAACTTCGAACTGGTCACAGCTGACCTCCAATTCTCAGTGTCTATGCCACAAACAGTAGCCTCGGTTTTGCTTCTGATATGATAAATAAAATAACCATGAGGCAGAATGAGAAAATTGATTTAGACAGCAGGTGAGGCATGCAGGAATGGGAAGAGGGAGCAGCTGCTCAGGTATTCCTATTGTACATCATAAGACAGCTTTGTCTTAACTTGTGCCACCTAAACTAGTTAAATGTC
This sequence comes from Anolis carolinensis, assembly GCF_035594765.1. Lineage (NCBI taxonomy): Eukaryota > Metazoa > Chordata > Lepidosauria > Squamata > Anolidae > Anolis > Anolis carolinensis. Next base: position 204,456,024 of record NC_085843.1, read on the forward strand.
CTTAGGTCAGGGATGAGCAACCTCCAGCTATGCAGGAGCAAATTCTATAGAAAATTAGGCATGAAATCTCACTAGGGGCCCTTCCACAAAGCCATATAACACAGAATATTAAGGCAGATAATCCACAATATCTGCTTTGAATTGGGTTATCTAAGTCCACACTGCCATATAATCCAATTCAATGTGGATTTTATACAGCTGAGTTGGAACGGGCCTGACTCAGCAGGGATGAAAGGAGAGGTGAGAATACTTCCCTGTGGGTTCAGGCAAAAGCCTCTCTTCACTTGCCTTTTCTTTGCCATTGATAACATTTGACAACCATCCACACCCCCATCTTGCTTGTGCACGTGTCCTGGTTTTCGTCTTTGAAGTGTTGGGAGTGCTTGCTACCATATGATGAAACATTTGAGGTACAAGAAGGGTATTTGCTAATGGAGGAAGAGTCCTTCTTTGTAGCAGCAGTAAGGACAAGAAAAAGTACATTCAATGTAGTTATTTGAACATTTCAACAGTAAATATGTCAGCAATCATGTATTTGCTCCTTTATTATTTATGCCCTTTGTTCCCAGCTTTTAGAGCTGATATAGTAACGTACTGGAGGTTGATGCAACATAGATACATTTGTGTAGAATATCTGAATCACATGGTAATTCCTATACTCGATGCCAAGCATGTAAAGTATGCATATCAACATCTGAAATGCCAATCGGGGTAACCAATGTCTGAAATATTAGTAAGAAACTGGGTTTTTCATAATAAAGGAACTCCAATCAAGCAGGTCAGGATTCAAAGACATTTTCAAAATTTCTTCTTTACATTAAGCAGGTTTTTCCACTGTGGCTCAGTGACAGTTTGGCAGTTTTGTAATCTGTTCTTTGAAAACTACCCATCACAGAAAATGATGCTCTTGTCCTTTAATATTGTTAATAAAATTCAATCATGTTCCCCCTCATTCACTTTTTTAAAAAGGTTACATAGGTTTAAGGAGTGTAATTTTTCCTCCTGCTGAAATATATTAGAAAATGCCATTACTGTTGTAAAAGCTAATTGATAACGTGATTTGTTATGTTGCTGAGACATAATTCAGAAAGTTATTTTAAAGGCTTTGATGCATGAACAGCACTAACTGTTTTATATTTCTTATGAGAATAGACAAAGCACCAGGTTAAAAAAATGCCAAGCTGCATGAATGAAATATTTCTGGAAGCTTTTATCCTTGTTGTTTGGGATTTTGCCAATGGCTTTCTAGTAGAAAGCTCATATTTCGTACGTCATTTCTGCTATCATGCATTTCTTAGTATGGTGGTTAAAGATTTTTTTTTGGGGGGAGGGGTAAATTTTGAAAGGAAATATATTTTTGAAATCTAAGATTCAATGACCAATTAAAATATATAACACAAACACCAGTATGTTGTAAAACCACAGAAGATCCATGTGAATATGGACACTCTGAAACATCTCCATTCAATTTTGCACAAATTAAAAACCATGTATGAAGTCCCAAGCAGGACATCCTTACAAAGAGTAAATCTTTGGATTGCTCACAACGAAGCTGTTTTTTTTAAAGGTAAGATCAAGCTTGCTATTGAAAGTTCCAGATTTTATGAAACACCAAACAGTGCCAGACAAAGTAATCATGCTTTTAAACTCCCAAGATTTTAATAGTTGCCTCACAGTGGCGAGATTTTTGAATGAAGTCTACAAATTGAATGTATGACAAAAGTGAAGCTTTCTCTTATATAATGTATACTGTATTTTACACTGCTTTGTTATATATGCCAATAAAGGCTTATTGGATTGGTTAAACACCTTTTTAAAGTTGCTGAGTTAGCCCAAATTACAAAACTAACATGGTTTCAAAGGATAGAATAATTGAAAACTTTTTGAATGATTGGAAACTGTTTGTGGAGTTCTTGAGCAATAAGAAATGTATGATGTTATATTCTTTGGCTATGGTTACTAGTAGTCTTAGAATTATTTAGTTGAATCTGTAATGGTAGGATAGTATTGTTAATTTTTTTCACTACAGTTTGGATTGGCATGTCAGAGACCCTTTGTGTTTCGGTTAGTCAGTGTTTGAGGCTTTATTTAGTTTGGATTTTAGCTAGTGCTTAATGTTTTAGTACTGTATGATAGTTTTTTCAGTGTAGTTCTAGTTAAACACACACTAAAGACCTCATCACATTGATGAAATTAAACATCCTGGGGTACTTAGAGCCTTCTTTGGGGATGGAGGCCCACGGTAGTCATCATACGACATCTCCACCAATGTGAAAGTGTCGCCAGATGCTTTCCCCGCAACATGGTAGGCTTCCTGTGTTGTTCTGAGTCCAATTGATCCACCATACTTCTGCCCTGTATGAGGGGGAAAGGGCTGCTGTGCCGGAGCAATGCACAGGGCAACAGAATTGCCCCTCATGCCTAGCTTTTCACCACACCTGCTGGTGAAATGACAGGGTGGAGGGCTCCCCAATGTGATAAGGTTGACACTATTGCTCTTTTTTTGCACTTGTTCTGCTTTTCTCTCTCTCTGAATGTTTCCTTGATTGTGCATTATACAGTTTGTGTTAAAAATAATAAATAATTAAAATTAATTTTTAAAGTATATAGTAAGACTAATCTAACAAAGGAACCCATTCTCGCAGTTTCACTTACCTGTGGCCTAGGGAGAAAATGGACTTAGATTTTGCAAGGTCCCCCATGAGATTCTTTGAAATGCTTCCTTCATACATAGAGTTGTCCTGGAGGATCAAGGACCTCAACACATGATGGAAATTCAGCGTCCTAGGACACCTCTGCTCCAGTTGACCCACACTGCCCATCACACAATGTACCTCTGTGGATCAACTGGGGCATACCCAACATGGGAGCCTCCCTGAGTTCTATTTGGGACAACTGGCTAGCACAGGGGAGATTGCATGGTGATGCTTGCCCATGTGTGATGGAGAAGCATCAGCTGCTGGCAAGGCATTGTGCAGGGTACTGGGATTGCCTTGCTCTCCTCCCAATTTGTGATGACTCATGGGCCTTGTAGTCCTGTTCCTAGTACTATTGTGACAGACGAAGAGGAAAACATGGGATTTTCGCCGGTTCAGCCAGAGCCGGAGCCTCTTCACCTGCAGGATGTTGATATTTGCCCACAAGAATCCAGCCAAACAGGCCTTGTACAGAACTCCTCCCCGTTTTCCCGGAGGGACAATTATACCAAAGATAGGGGAGTCAGGGAGGCTAATCGCAGAAGCCTGAGAATCGCTGCCAAACAAATGGCTGATTAGCCCTGCTTCCCTTGGGAAATTCTAAGGAGTCATGCATCTGGACAGAGTTGGGTTTCGCTTCTCGTTCTCTAGGGAAAGAGTTCTGTTGGCGGGAAAACGAGACCCAATATAGGTGCTTAGCGCCAGGGATACTTTGCGGAGTCAGTTGATCAGCTTGAGGAGAGAGATCGTGTGTGGACTTCGTAATCCCAGTTCCTTGCTTCCCGGATCAAGTTTCAAGCCTTGCCTTTGTCTCATGTTTTTACCACGGACTATGTTTCATGCTTCATGTTCATCTTGCCTCCAGTCAAGGATCTAGTCGAGAATCAAGTTTATTCAGCCTTGTTGTCAAGCTTCATTGGACTTTAAAGACTCTGTTATTTCCCCACACTATTGCTTGGCAAAGTGTGTGTTTCGGTCAAGTGGATTAAAACTTTGAACTCTAATATCTTGTATTGGACAATACATTTCTGGACTATATTTGACCTTATCTGAAAGGTCTGCTTCTGAACTATATCCTTCACTTGTTTTTATTGTTTTTATATATTTCTTTAATAAAGATATTAGATAGAGTCTGGCCTCTGCGCATGGTTATTGGTGTTCTGCAGCCTGGGTCCTGACACAATTCCCCATGGAAGCTGCTGAATTGGAATGCTGGACCTCGTCAATGTGATGAGGTCCCTAATGTGAAGGATCATTTCAGGAGCTACTATGCTGGCAAGTCCAAATCCAGAAAAGGTTGCAAGTCTGAAAATATGTGCAGGCATTCCCCAAAGTACTGTTGTAGTCCAGCCTGACATTAGGCCCATTCAGCCAGTGATTGTCCCTGCACCAGCTTTGCCAGAGGACTCTGAGTTTGGGCCTGAGATGCAGCCAGAGTCTGTTCCAGTGGATTCTGGGACCAGAGACAGAATGGTTGCAAGCAGGCATTTTGAACCACATTCCTCCCTGCAGTCAAGGACAGGTCACCAGCCATCAGAATCACATTCTAGTTTAGAGGAGGATAATGAGTTTGACAGGAGAACAGCGATAACTCATCGGAGGAGGGAATGAGAATGTTTGCGAAGAAGCAAACGGCTGCTTTTGAAGCACTCTAATGAGAGAAAGACCTTGGGTTTGTCCTTAAAATGCCTTGTTTTCTCTGCCGCAGCCAGAGGTTGCAACTTTGCTTATTCAAGAAAGAAGGCTCTGTGTTCCTGTATCTTGCTTCAAGTTTCAGCCTTGCCTGCAAATCCAGTTGAATATTGAAGTGACTTTACTGTTTGGTTTTTATTCCAGTCAAGACCTTTGCCTTGTGTTTCATCATTGACTTTATACCTTGGACTACCTTGGAATTAATCCTGCACTCTGGTCTTGTTTTCCTGTGGTTATCCTTGATTTATGCCTTGGTATTAATCCAGTTTTGGACTATGCTCTTTGAGTGGGTTTTATAGACTCTTGCTTCATGAACTTCAAGTACCTTGCTCTTGTGGATTTAAACCTAATTTGCTGAATCTGAACTATATTTTGCTTTTGCTTGCATAGAATCATCAATAAACAACTTGCTTGCTTTATTCTGGGGCTCCAGTGTGGTTTTGAGGTGCCTACATAGCCTAGGGATGCAACAGTTACAAACATCTGACTTACATGGGAATCCTAGTTACAAATGGGAGTGACATAACAGGAAGGGGAATTAACTTCTTAAAGAGTTATCATGGGGAAAAGATGTCTCCACTCAAGCTTTATCACTAATCCTTGTTTCCATGACAACCCCAACATTTCAAAATCCAATTGTCACAGGAGCAGAAAGTGAGGTGAAATCTTCTGATTAGAGGCACAGAACAGCAAAACTAATTCCAAAGAGCTGTTAACTCTTTGGAGTAGACACACACACACACACACACACACACACACAAATTTGGATAGAATAGGAAAGGGTTAACACCTCTTTGGAGTTTGTTCTGCTGATATCTATCTATCTATCTATCTATCTATCTATCTATCTATCTATCTATCTATCTATCTATCTATCTATATAGAGTTACCCTTAAAAATGTACCTGTTCTTACAAACAAACAAATTCAAATTAAAAACAATGCTATAGAAGCTATCTTGTTCATCCTGTTCACCTTTTTTTAAGGACCTAGATGGAACCTGTAGTTCTCCAGATGTTGCCTGATTCCAATTTACATGAGCCAGTCATGCCCAGTGGTTAAGGGTTTTGGGAGTTGTCGTTCAAAAGCATCTGATGATCAAAGGGTCCCAATCCTTGATTTAGGAAGATTGAAACCCTGTTCAGAACAGACAGAGCACCAGTGCCTTGAACTAATGCTCACCAATGATATCTTTGGGCACTTTTTAACTGCCAAAAAACCTTTAAAAATAGATAACATATATTGATGAAACTCCAGTCAATGGAGATTTCAGTTGTGAGATCTCCTGAAGAGAGGCACAGACAGAAAAACAAACACAACAGAGATGTTAACCCTTCTCTATGTTATCCAAAATTAAAGGATACATATTTTTGGCTGAAGTTCCAGCCCCCGGTGGTTTGGTGGATTAAACCGCTGAGTTGCTGAACTTGCTGACCAAAAGTTTGGTGGTTTGAATCCGGGGAGTGGAGTGAGCTCCCGCTGTTAGCCCCAGCTTCTGCCAACCTAGCAGTTCAAAAACATGTAAATGTGAGTAGATTAATAGGTACCACTCTGGCAGGAAGGTAACGGCACAATAAATATTTATTTACTGTATTGTTATGAGTGGAGCCCTGGTGGCAAGGTGCGTTAAAGCTCTGAGCTGCTGAATTTGCAGACCGAAAGGTCCCAGGTTCAAATCCCAGGAGTGGCTTGAGTGCCCGCTGTTAGCTCCAGCTCCTGCCAACCTAGCAGTTTGAAAACATGCAAATGTGAGTAGATCAATAGGTACCGCTCTGGCGGGAAGGCAACGGCGCTCCATACAGTCATGCTAGTCACATGACCTTGGAAGTGTCTATGGACAACGCTGGCTCTTCGGCTTAGAATTGGAGATGAGCACCAATCCCCAGAGTCAGACATGACTGGACTTAACGTCAGGGGAAAACCTTTACCTTACCTTTGTTATGAGTATTTTATTTAACTTACTATATGGTATGTACTCATGTTTTATCAAGCTTTTTTGTTTGATTTGGTACTGGATATGGCCTAAAGGCTAATCAATAAATTTACTGCAATTTATTTAATTTCAATTTAATTTAAATAATAATAATAACCGCAATTTACAATTCCAGTGATCTCAAAAGCATTTAGTTTAAGTCAATACATGATGTTTCAGGACTACATTCATTATAGTTGACTACCCAAAAGCAATGGAGCCCCCAATGGTGCCGCAGGTTAAACTGCTGAGCTGATAAATTTGCTGACCGATGCAAATGTGAGTAGATCAATAGGTACCGCTCCAGCAGGAAGGTAGTGGCGCTCCATGCAGCTATGCTGGCCACATGATCTTGGAGGTGTCTATGGACAATGCTGGCACTTTGACTTAGAAATGGAGATGCCCAACCCCCCCCCCCCCCGAGTCGAATACAACTAGACTTAATGTTAAAGGGAAACCTTTACCTTTATTATATTTTTATATTATGTATCTACTGTAGGCAGCTGTGGCTGAGAAACAGTTATTAAAGAGCTGTACGTCAATCAGACATCCTGTCAGAGCAGAATGTCATTTTTTCATATGTTTATTTGTGGATATTCCAATAAAAACAGATAACACGATGTAACACAATTTTTGTTCCTGGGTTATAAATGTCATTTCCGAATCGAGTCTATAATAAAAACATGGAAAACTTGATTAAACTGAAATAACTTTATGTTTGCAGGACACCCTGCACCACATTTTGCTATAGTTTTTCAATGTATATCTCATAGACTCTCAACCAATTCAACATAGTTTGCGGTACCCACAAAAATGAAGTTTCTGGAATATAATGATGACTTTCAAAGTAAGTACTGCACAATTAAACAGGAAATAACACTTTCAAACCAGGAACACATTTTCTTTCAAATTTTGTTACATAGTGTAATCAATCTGAAAGAAAGTATTCTTTATAAACAAAAGGTATACAGTATAGATACACAGGTTATATTTCTGCAGTGGTGGCGGGACTATTAGCCCCTGTTGATATGATTTAAGTGTTTAATGATAGTAGTAAGGTAACCAGAAATATAGTAAGCTTGCATTTACAAATAGGGGAAAGCTCTTTAAGGACATGTATTGTGACCGCATTAGTGTTAAAACAAAAGTAGAGGATTGGGTAATACAAGGGAAAAGTTGACTTTCTGTAAATGTTGAAACTGCAGAAATGTTATCACAGCAACAATATCAATCCACCTTATTTATTTAAAAAGTTCTCTATACTTCAAGGTACTGCAAACTTGACATGAAAATGGTGCAGCAATATGGCACGCTTTGAAACAGCCCTTTAATCTATCAGACAATTTCATGATTGTCTACATGCTGCAAAAGCCTGTGCTAAAACCAAGTCTAGTATCAAATGCCATGTGCTTCCAGATGTTCCCCTATTGTGTTGCTGATAAACATTTCCGGTATCTTATTTTCAAGAAGTGAAAATCCCAAGTCTGCAGTTTCCTGGATCTGGACATTACTCTTTATCAGTGCTTTATGATAAAGTAGGGCTGTCAGGCCATAAAGAAATTCTTGGTTTTACTCATCCATCTTTTTGACAGAAGACGCTGACGTAGTCACCAAGGCCAAAGCATCTATAATACATGGGAACATTTTGGGGAAATACACTTTGGAAGATTAAACAGTTTGCAACAGTTGCATAAAGAAAATGAACATCTGTTAACCCTCATATTTGCTCATTGAACCCTGATGTTAGGTAAAGACGGATAACCATTTTTAATCTTTTAATCTTTATCGGTGTTGCATTGAATTCTTCTTGAAAAAAGAAGACAAAATTAATAGGTAATCTACAATTCTCTCAGATGATAAATACTTTTTGTAACCTGCTGCTAAAAAGAAAATATGTCATATCCCCTTGCATTGCTTGTTTGGAGCTGTGATGTTGAAATAAATACTGGGTTATTAATTTCTTTGTTTTGAGAGTTGATGGAGCAGATATATGTGTGACTTTCTAGATGAAAGAGAAGAACATGTATCATATTTACTCGAGTCTGATGTGTCATCGAACCTAATGCACACCTCAAAACCCTGAAACTTCAACTTAGCACAGATTTATACTTTTACCTACTTACTTTAGTCCTCTTTGCAGATTCAATAATTTTATTTATTATGTTTAGACTGAATCTAAATGGCTGGCTGCTGCAGCTCTTATTGGGCATTCTGATGCTGAGCACTGCATTCTGGGAAATGTAGTTTAAGGCAGGGCCTTCTGAATCTTCTGCTACAGGGAGCATCACCTTCCCAAACTACATTACCCAGGCCAGTTAGCCGCCCTTCCTTATGGTGACTGGGAAGCAGCCTCCATCTAACAATGGCCACTTTGGCTTTACCAAAGTTGCTTAATGCTTATACTTGTTGCACTAGAGATCTGAAATCTCTTTTTATGACAAACCGCACTCTGTCCAGGTAATCCAGTAAGTAAAAGTTTATTTAAAGAAAAGTATATAAAATAACATATTCACCCCGGTGGCAAAGTGCGTTAAAGCGCTGAGCTGCTGAACTTGCAGACCAAAAGGTCCCGAGTTCAAATCCCAAGAGCGGTTTGAGAGCCCGCTGTTAGCTCCAGCTCCTGCCAACCTAGCAGTTCCAAAACATGCAAATGTGAGTAGATCAATAGGTACCACTCCGGCGGGAAGGTAACGGCGCTCCATGCAGTCATGCCAGCCACATGACCTTGGAGGTGTCTACGGACAACGCCGGCTCTTCAGCTTAGAAATGGAGATGAGCATCATCCCCAGAGTCAGACATGACTGGACTTAACGTCAGGGGAAACCTTTACCTTTACTATATAAAATAAGCAAATGCAAAAAAGAGAATCAAAGTTCAAAAGGTCATTTCTAAGATAGCCGAGAGTCAAAAATCCTTTCAAATATAGTCTCCAGAGTCAATCCACAAAAATATCCAAAAACAAGATAGCATGAATCCAAGACAGGTAACCTATGCCGCACACAAATTAGAAGCAAGAACAAACTTAGGACCTTGAAGACATGAATTCCAAGAACATAGGACCCAAAAACTGAGAACTTTCACCTGAATACAACATTGCTCTCACAAAGGATTGTATCAGCAGGAACCACTTTAAAAGGCTTCAAACCATCCCATAACATCATTTCTCACACACCTGCTTTTCCTCTCCTTATCTCTAATTCTCTGGGAAAAGTGAGTCTATCTTTGTTGCATGCTCTGTCTTCTCAATTCCAGTCGCCTTGACCTAGAGAACCATCAATCTCCCACATTTCTCTCAGCCTGCACTTCTAGCAGGTTCCCATGGGAACCGATATCGCTTTCTCCTGTCTCAAGGGAACTACCACGAGATTGCAAAACAACTCTAAGCTACCTCTATCCTCCTCTGGGCCCTCTGAACTGATCCCACTGAATCGATCTTTTTCTCATCTTCTGAGCACTCAGAATCTGTCCAGACTACAACAGTACTGAAAATTAAACTGTCTTAGGAATTATTCCAAATGTTACAGGATATTCATTAAAATTATTGGTGAGTGTTTCGATTCTTAAAAGAGATTTGTTTGCATGGATCTAACAAATTACTAACAACTTATGGGACTAACAATAATTATGTACAGCCCTAATATATAACAAAAGACTAAGGCTTTAATTAATTAATTAATGTTAATTTACTTTTTGCCAATGTGCTCTGGTCACAGCTATCATTATTACCCAATTACAATGATGCTTTGAATACTGTGATTTTTGTCTTCGCGTGCTATTGTTTTCATTGTTTTTTTAAAAAGTCATTTATTTCATTCAGTTATCTGGTATTTTACCAATAATACTGTAAGATGACTTGATGCTGGAGGAGTTTCACAGGGGTAACACTATGAGTTACTGGACTGGGTGATATGAACCCTAGTGACAAAAGACTAGGAGAAAAAATGTACCTGGCTCAGTATCAAAGGGTTTGAAAAAAGGACCTTCTTTGTCAGAGGTTTTATTTGGTTTAATCCTAATGCTCACATTATACATGGCATTCTGTAGAATCCCATCCTCACCAAAACGCTGTAAGGGAGTCTGAATTCTGAGGCAGAATATTCAGCTTCAGCTTTCCAGATTCATCAACAACGGTATTCATTACATCATGCTGGCTTTGAGCAAAATATTTACAGTTCCTCAGTGTTTCCAAATCAGAGGAAACGGGTTCATCTCCTGAGGTGTTGCAGATGATGGGTGTATGAATGGTTCTGCAAACTGGTAGCCATTGTTAGAACTGTGCTGAAACTAGAATTTATGCAGTGAACATTTAGGGAGGCTACTATAACAAACTATTACTTTTCTCATATTTGCATAACACTCATGGGGGAAAGATGGAAATAGGTTATCTACAGGCTGTAATGGAAGTGAAACAGGAACCTCAACACAACGCTGACATAGAAAGCAAATCACATATGTCTGAAAACATGAAACCCTTCAAAATCATGGTTAAAGATAACTAAATATTTGCATCCTGTCCCTACTTACATTCAAGTTGCTGAGGAGAAAACACATGGTACAGTAGAGTCTCACTTATCCAACACTCGCTTATCCAATGTTCTGGATTATCCAACGCATTTTTGTAGTCAATGTTTTGGTGCTAAATTCGTAAATACAGTAATTACTACATAGCATTACTGTGTATTGAACTACTTTTTCTGCTAAATTTGTTGTATAATATGATGTTTTGGTGCTTAATTTGTAAAATCATAACCTAATTTGATGTTTAATAGGCTTTTCTTTAATCTCTCCTTATTATCCAACATACTCGCTTATCCAACGTTCTGCCGGCCCGTTTATGTTGGATAAGCGAGACTCTACTGTATTACTGAAATTTATAGATACAAACAATCTTGCTAGTAGAAGGATGATTAGCTACAGTTGTCAATGTCTGTTCAATAAGTTTTACTATAAAATTGAAATGAGCACCAGTGCCCAAACTGAACACCAAAGAAAATTACCACGAAGTAGAAAGTGATGCAATTACTATAACTGTCTGGAAAGAAGACAGGTTCCTTTCACACTTCATTTTTACAGCTATCTTGCACCAAACCACTGAACTACTTTCCAAATGTTGTGGAATGTCTTGAAAGTTTGGAGGGGGCAAAGTCTGAATAGGAACCATGGCTTTTGGGAATCATAGTCAGCATTTCCCAGCAATTCCCAAATTAAAAAGACTTCTTCAAAGTTTAAAAAACTTCCCCAAAATTAAACTAACAAAAAAACAAAAACAAAACCCCAATTAACTTGGCTATTTAAAGGGAGAAAAAGATCAAAATCAAATTAAACAAAATGAAAATATCTAAATGAAATGTAAAAAGAGAATCCTTGTGCACTTTCAAACCAAACATGGGGAGATCCGTTGACATGGTTATCCAATAAGCTAGGTTTGTTGCAACCAACAAGGGGAACATTTATTTATAACACTGGATGAACCCTCAGCCCTCAAAATAATGCTACAGCTGTTACGATTTTATAATATTCTGCTACAAATTCTTATGTGTTTATCAGGTTATAATTAACTTTAGCATAGCAGGGGACCCAAGAATAGTATTTTTCAGTGACATATTAATGTCTTTAAAAGGAACACAAACAATTTATCATAGGGAACAGTCCTTTCTGGCTAGCTAAGAAGAAAAACAGGCAAAACCTTTGGGACGATGCAGTGATGATGGGATCTTTTCAGCTGATGTTATTTTTTCCTATTAAACAGTAGGAAATTGAAGATAAAAGAAAATGTAATATCCATAATAGACTATGCTGGCCTGAGCAATCCCAAGTTTTATTTGTTAAGACTAGTCAACAGAAATCCCTGCAAGTAATGCTGTATTACTGCTGCTGGTGGGACAATGACTTTTCTTGATCTAGACACTACAGCCCTATTAGTGCAGCTTTATATTATAACCGGCTAGTGGTTTGAGCATTGGACTATGAATCTGAAGATCACGGCTCAAATCTGTTCCAGCCATGGAGACCCACATGACCTTGGGCAGGTCATATTCTCTCAGCCTGAGAGGATTACAATAGCAAACTGCCTCTGAACAAATATTGCAAAGAACATCCAGTAATTGGTTCAACTCCTGGTCATGGTAATTCAGAAATGATCTCAGGTCACACAGCAATGACAACTATATATACAGTGAATGTTGATCTGTGGAAAAGAGACTCTAACAACAGCATGGAGAAGATACAACATACATTTTTTATTCCCAAAAATATAGGTATACATTTGCAGAGGAAAAATATGTTGCAATGTACTGTTTCAATCTATCTGTTACAACAATTCTATTTGTGCTGCTAAAAATATTACTGTAACATCTACTGCTATACACACACAGGGCAGGCTAAATCTTATTGCTTGTCCCAACTAATGTAGACATATTAAATCAGTGGGAAATTAATAAGTCACCACTTATCTAAGTTTCATTAATTGAATGGATCAGCTTTACTTAGAGGTCTGACAGTTAGATTTAGGCCACCATTTAACTTGTGATGTAACTAAGCGTAAAGAGAACTTAAAGAAAACACTCACAATTCTGCAGTAAAATTAGCACAAGAGAAATATTTAATAACAAACCCTGGATATTTTCTGAACGCCAATTATGAAACGAGAAGCAAACTGAAAACAAAAACCTATTTTAAAAAAGTACTCCAGCAATAATATTCTCACTTCACACTCGATTTCACTCAATTAATTTCCAAGGGACATTTCCTGAATCACATGAATAGCATGTTGGGCAGTCCATATAAAACAGCATTGAGGGCTGATGGATGAATTGCTGATTGGCTTAGCTTGTCAGGACTTTCTCTCTGGTCTTTAGTGCCTTCAGGAGAATCCACATGATATGACTCTGCTAGAAATACAGTTCAGAACCAACAATTAAATCAGGCCGACAGAATATGACATTTTAAAAGATCAGAGGGCAACACCCAACCAAAGGTAAATATTCTTCCATGCATGGTTAATGTTTTTATTGAAATCTATAGCATTTCAAAATGCTATTTTTTGCCCTGGGTTTTAACTTCTTTTTCATTCAGTATCTATCTCTTCAGGCCTCTTCATATGCTCTCATCAGTGGGAACTCTTTCACATAGTATATTACTCTTGAACTCCAGCTCATTAATTTTTGTCATCATGTAATTAACAAACAGGATTGCTTGTCAGTGATTTGAGTATGTAGTGCTTTCATCTCATTGTCTAACTGTAAATCTAAAAGTGATGCCAAATCTGACATTAATGGCAACTATATAGGGTACATTTAAACTAATTTAAATGACTAGTAATTCCCAGATTTTGCTCCTGCTTTTTTTTAAAAAAATTTTTTTAGAGACCTGTATATATTTTAGAATATCTTCAGTCATCTCCTGGTTGGATCAGAGACATTTTATATGAGCTCCCCAAGTCTATTTATTTTAACCCAGCATAAAATCGGAAAGAACATGATAATTCTGGATTTTATCTGATGCACCCTTTCTTTACAGAAAATAAACAGGTAACCTTCTGATACAAGAGATGCCAAAATTAATTTGAGTTATTTTATGATATTTAGATGAACAATTTTCTTAGCTCTGGAGCTATGTACACATGTTTCCGGCATGATCTCTCTCTTACACACACACACATTTTTAAAAACATATGACATCTTTCAGCAAGATCTAGAGGCTATGGTTTCAAGCATATTGTTCTGAAGTATTGTTATGAAAATATCAAGTTTAATCAGATGAAAATGGCAGCATATCTATCCTAAGCAGTTCAGATACCTGCAGCATGAGAAATATATACTAGCAATGTGCCATCCATAAAAAAGGTTCAAAAGTAATTACAAAATTGGGATTCTAGCGCTTTGTTGCTAAAGTGTTTCTAAAGTACAATGTTCCTTTAATTATGGCAGGGGTTATGTTCCAGGACCACGCGCAATAAGTAAAAATCTGCGAAGTAGAGACGCCAGGCTTCTCTATAGGAAGGAAAGAGGGAGGGAGGGAGGGAGGAAGTAAAGGAAGAAGGGAAGAATGAGGCAGGGGAACATGGCGCCGCCTCCTTCTCCTCCCACTGCCATTTGGGTTCCTTCTCCCTCTTTTCATGGCTTCTAATTAATTCCAGGCAGACAGGCAGGCAGGCAGCCTTTGAGTTAATGGCTTTGCTCCCTTGCACTGAAGATGACTTTGGGAGCCTTCCGATATTTACAAAACTAAAATGAAAAAGTATGGGGAAAGTTTTGATTCTAAAATATTTGGTGTGGGCCACACAAATGCTTCGGACATGGCTTCTGACATAAAACGATTTTATTATGATTTCCAACATTTCTGATTTTTTTTGCATATGCCTAATATATACAGTAGAGTCTCACTTATCCAACACTCGCTTATCCAACGTTCTGGATTATCCAACGCATTTTTGTAGTCAATGTTTTCAATATATCGTGATATTTTGGTGCTAAATTCGTAAATACAGTAATTACTACATAGCATTATTGCGTATTGAACTACTTTTTCTGCCAAATTTGTTGTCTAACATGATGTTTTGGTGCTTCATTTGTAAAATCATAACCTAATTTGATGTTTAATAGGCTTTTCCTTGATCCCTCCTTATTATCCAACATATTCGCTTATCCAACATTCTGCCGGCCCGTTTATGTTGGATAAGTGAGACTCTACTGTACACATAAACATATATGTACATATACATATACAGGCATGTCTCAGTTAACAAAGCCTCTGGCAAATACATTCCTTGTCGCAATTTCTTTGTTCTTCTGCTTGCCCAACACACCTTTCTTCTCACTGTTTGTCTCTTTCTCTCTATATGTGTGTGTGTGTGTGCTTCATTGGATCATTTACAAGGAAAAGGCAAGATTAAAATTATGTGCATTTTATTTTTAAAAAATTGAGTAGTTTTACCTTTATCCAGAGTAGTCTTATTCTTCTGAAGGATATGAACAGCCTGTCCAGTTGTTTTGCCTACTTTTATTAAATCTGCAAAGAAATGTAGCAACTCATCAGCTAACTCTCTTGCACACACACATCAACACAGAAACACAGACAACATTATTTTGTTGAGGGTAGTTTTTGTTATCAGATGCGTAAATGTACCAACTTAATCCTTGAATCTAGGAAGTTTGCTGCTTCTAGATACTTTAAATTTCTCAAAAGTAGTGAAACACTGTTTCAATTTCTTAAACAACATATAAAAATTAATTATAATATTCAAGAGCAAATACAAGCTGCTTCAAACTTGCTTTTACATACTTTCACACAAACTGCTCAGATTTGTTGCATTTTCTTCCAGGGTCGTATGCCATTGGTTGCCTATGACGGCATGTACACCAGCTAGGCTTAGAATGATGGCTGTCTCTGTTGGCAACTCCAGAGACTGTCGCAGAGGACTAAGGAAGACAATAAGAAACCTTCAGTATAATAAATGAAAACTGCAAGCAAAAGCATTCCTGAAAGATCTGAATGCAAAGGATAAAACAAATATTTGTCCAGATTTTTTCAGTTATGCCAAAAAAGCGAACCATATTTTTCTTAACTGATTATTATCAGCATGTTAACATTAAATACAGGCCTGCAAACTATGGTGTCACATAAATACATTATGGTTGATAAGTGGCTATCTCTAAGGCTGGATCTACACTGCCCAATATCCCAGGATTTGATCCCAGATTATCTGTTTATCCCAGATTATCTGGTAGTGTAGACTCATATAATCCAATTCAAAGCAGATAATCTGGGACCAGATCCTGGGATATAGGGCAGTGTAGATCTAGCCTGAGAGCCCATTGCTTGCCATATTTAATTGAGAGTAGATGCCATTAAAATCTAAAGGACTTACTTCCCAAAAAGAGCACAAAGGACATAGGTTTATTTTTAACAAACAGCTACCACAATCTAATACCAATCCATTACGTTCATAGATGCAACTGGGTTCTGTATCCAACACTACTGTGCTTTTAAACCATTCAGCTTGCACAGGACAACACTAGCAACTGGTGCCTGCTGCAGCCAATGAGAAAGAGGGCAAGACAACCAGTGTGGAGTATAGCCAGGGAAAGGCAGGTAGAAGAGTGGGCAGACACAAATAGATTCATTCACAGATGCTGTCTTTCCATCATCAATCTCAACATTCTGAAGAACTTGAGAACTTGGGAGTGGGGGACACACAAGGTATTTTCTAACCCTTCCACAGCAGTCAGTAAAGGAGAGGAGAGAGCAGCAAGAGTGATAACAGGTATGAAGAACAAAATATACAAAGTATGTCCAGTTTGATGAAGAGAAGACTGATAGGTGACATGATTCTACTCTTTCAATACCTCAAGGCCTATTGAAGGGAGGAGGGGACAGGTTTATTCTCTGCGGCCACAGAGGATAAGACCAAGCCCAATGGTTATAAGGAGAGTAGATTACGATTAAACATTAGAAGAAGCTTCTTAACAGTAGAAGCAGTTCTGTAATGGATTCAATTGCCCAAAGAAGTGGTCTACTGCTCTGGATTGCACTGCTCCCGGCTGGGGATGCTTTAGGTGTAGATCTTGTGATATTGGACTACTGGATTATGACCTGATAGGATCACAACCTAATGGGGATTATGACCTGTTAGGATCATAACCTATTGGGTAACAGAATTTCAGAGGTGTTCCTTTAATTTATTGGGTAATGGATGATCACTGGGCACATAAATATCTTGTTATTCCACACTCCCAATGGACAAAGATTCAAGTAGACTTCTTTAAAATAACATGTTTGTTTTATTCACCATGTCTCCTTTACCATCAGGTGGGAGAACTCCCCCCCCCCCCCCCCCCAGGTCTAACTGCCATTCTGGACCAGAATGAAGAAAGCAGGGCCAGGAAGACATCTTTCCACCATGTCTCCTGTATAAATTTAATGATATAATAATATATAATAATGTTATACTATACTAATATTATAATATATTGTATATACATGTAATATTAATAATAATATTATGATATAATATAATGTAATAATAATAATTCACTATTATAATTGTATATTTATATTACATGCAATATTACTAATAATATTGCAATATAGTCGTATAATATATTGTATGTATATATACTTGTAAACCGCCCTGAGTCCCCTTCCAGGTGAGAAGGGAGGGATATAAATGTTGCAAACAATAAATAAATAAATAAATAAATAAACTTCATGTATTTAAATATACAGATATATTTCTTGTCAGACTAAACTGTAAAACATTTCAGTTTGTATCTTTAAATTATAATCTTCAATAGTCTCTTTAAATTGCTCTGTACAACTCTCTTTTATAACAGTCTGCTTGCAATGAACTCAAGCCTCAAAAGTGTCTTCTAACTCCTAACACTGGTTTCTGCACTCTAACAGATTCAAACCTCAACGTCTTCTGACTTCTAACACTTTTGGATTCAATGGCCCATGAGACCCCTTCCAACTTTATGTTTCTATGTGCTCAGAAGTCATGCAGTGGAAATGATATTTGGATCAACAGTATTGTGTGCCAAAGACACAGAAGAAGCACATAGGCCTAGCTGGATGGGTAATTGTTCATAGGGATAGAGAAGAAGGAAGTGCAGAATGGGAACAAGGAGATAGTGGGTGCAGTGTCCTTTCTGGTCTAGTGACCGGCTGATTCTTCAATACTAACTCTATCTTTCTCTCTCCATGTATCAATACCATACCACATATCATACAATATTATCAATGTATTGCATTTACCATATGCAAATATGACAAATGTAGAAAATATAAATAAAAGAATGTAAAATGTTAGTTTTAATAAACGGTTGCGATAAAAAACCTCATAAAAGATAAAAAAAGTTCATTTTACCTTCTGCCCTCATCAAGATCTCTCACTCGTACAGCACTTGGCTGCGTATGTGCAAGTTCTAAAAGTACCATCAGCTTACATTCTAAGGAGAAAGTAGAGATCAAATGTCATTTCAGTAGCAATTAGATCTAAGTGAATCCATGCAGCAGCAAAAAAACTTTTCTACTGTTCCAACTATTCCTACCAACACTGTTTCTTGCCTTTTTCACACAAGGCTCCTGTAGTGGAATGGGGGATAAATTGCACTGGCTGTGGTAGAACTTATCTTACTTTTTTTTGGCCACAAAAGCATTATTTATTGGTCAGCTGTTCAGTTTTTTTTCTGGTGTAAAATATTTCTTTTGCAAATATCCCAATGTGGATCCAGGTGGGTTGATTCTGGGTATGTGGTGGCATTACAGTTGGCCCTTTGTATTTGTGGAGGATCGGTTCTGACATTAACATAGATGTATATTTGATGTCAATGGAACTTACACTTTGGTAAATGTTTGGAACTCATAACGTCTAAATCCTACTGAAGGAGAAAGAAGGCAGATTGTGGTTGAGAGAACCTGATTGCATTTTAATTCATTTCTTTGATGGGAGAATGTGACTATGCAATTACAAAAATGTCATAAAAACCTAAGAAATGGGGCAGGGAAGGGAAAGTGACATCAACTTCCAGGGTTACAGTGAAATTTAAATGAACTACAGGAAAATGTGCAGGACAGCTTTTGAGGGAAGTATAAGGTAGGCACCACAAATAGCTCTCAGTACAAGAAAGCTTAAGTACAAATGGTCTATTGCTAGATCATGGGACTAAAGCTGAAGTGCAGAAGGTAACTGTACATTCCTGATGCCACAATGTTAGTACTAACTCTCTTTCTCTATGAGAAATCATGTATATTTTTGGGGAATCTGTGAGAAGGGGCGAGCTCTCGTCTATCAGCCCCAGCTTCCCATGTGGGGACATGAGAGAAGCCTCCCACAGGATGGTAACACATCTGGGCATCCCCTGGACAACATATCTGTAGATGGCCGATTCTCTCACACCTGAAGCAACTTGCTCAGTTTGCTTCTGACATGATTTAAAAAAAATCCCTGGGATAATGAGAACCAACAGTTTCTGATCTATTATTCATGGCTGTTTTGATGGCATTTTGATAGAAAGAAGCACCCCCTTGTGTGTGAGTACACACAAGTCCTAATTTCACCACAATAAAATATGGTTTATTGTGATGTGTGAATGCAACCAGTATGCTCTTTCTCTGTTTACCAACAACTATAAAAGATGTTCTAAGTCCTGTAATAATGCAATCATGAATTTCAAACAAAAATGAATACACTGTTATGATATCCAGGTTTTTCTTTTCTTTTCATTTCATTAAGTCACCTGGGAAGTTCATTGCAGCTAGCTTGTCAAGCAACAAACAGCAGAGGAATCTTTCCATTCCAGAGAAGAAAAAAGCACTGCAGTTACTCAGTAAACGTTCCCACTCTGCTTGACTGAAAAAAAATCAGTTTTAATTTAACAATACATTCCATTATTACATTTAGAATAAAGCACAATGATAGATAATGCAAGACAATGACACTAGAACATGTCATTTCTCTCCCCCCCCCCCCCCCCCCCCGGGCATTCAAGTCCATGCCAGTGCTATTCAAAGATTATGCAAAGTGGGAAAAATGAGAAGAGGACATGCACTAGTGCTGCTCTTTGGACCATTGCCTTCTGCCCTGAAAAGTAAAGCATGTAGTATCTGCACTTTCAAGTGATTCAGAACCTTGGAAAATCAAATCATGGATATGCTTCTCTTCAGAAAGTGACTCTCTGTAATCTAAGCAATGGAAGTACAAGAGAAGGGTCAGGCACACTAGCAAATTCGCTTACTTTGGTATTTATTAAAATTACTTACTTAATTTTAAACATATATTGTGCAGTGCTTTTAACATGAACTAAATACATAAATAAGTCTGAATACAGCTACAATGTGGAATCAAATCAAATTCTATTGCTTGGAAAGTCAGCTGATTTAACCAACAGCCAGAGAACCAAGATATTTCAGTTCTTCAGAATCATATTTTCTTGCAGAAACTGGTTTTACAAACTAGAGATTTTACGACTGCTACGTGAAAATTTGTAAACAGCTGTTCCTGTGTATAGGTTTAGGTTTTTTACAGACAAAAGTGGCTGAGGCAAAAATGGATTTGAAAAACTATTTTTTCCATTAGCTTCTTTTGTCAGTTTAATATACTGGGACAAATAATACCCCATTCTGTTTGGTAGTAAGCTATGATACTTAGAAGAAGTGAAACATTCAGGCTGTCTACAGACAGGCTCTATTTTGAGCAGGAAACTGGAATTTTCAATGGATCCTGAACATATAAGATGTGTACAGTTAACACTAACCATAGTCCTAACCCTATCAATACACTGGAATTTTCATGGTGTCAGAAAATATTCCAAAACTCGTTTGAAAAATAGCCATTATGTGTTTTAATTCTTATAATAACTAATTTCAGCTCTAGAAAGTATTACTTTTGAAGACGTTTTACTAACATTTCAATTTTCATTCTAATAATACTTGTGAATTATATATGGAGAGAAGAAATAACATGCAGTTCTATTTCAATAGATTAATAGAATATTTGTTCATTTGTTTCTTAATTTTTGGAATTACCTGTTCAGCATTTCACCTTAGTTTACTTACATTTAATTATTTTTATTCTGGAAAAAGTTGGATGCATTAAATTCATTTCAGTGGAGAAGTTTGTTACAAGCATTTCCACTGAAATCAGTGGAAACTAAGAATATTGAATTCTGGGAGAACACTGCCTTTTCTTTGACTCTTTATAACAGTTTAAGATAAATAAAGACAGTTGTTTAAATTCTAAAATTTTCTGTGTATAATTCCTGAGAAACAAGTTTATCACATACCTTGGAAAATGTGAGCTACCAATAAAACCATCCCAACGAAGTGTAAAGGGCTCATATTTCTCCAGGAGTGCCTGAAATTGTTCTCCAGGATTTTCGGTTTCTAAATCAAACACATTCATCATTATGAAAAACAAGGTTGCCTATCTGTAGCCATGTTTCTCCTGTTAAAGCAGTACTTTAAAAACATAGACAACTGTCTGTATAATTTTGAACATCTATAGATTTTAAAATGAACATCTACCTTGCTAATAATGTAAATGTTAGTAGCCTGACAACCAAACAGTCAACCAAGGAATGTAGGTTCCTTGGCTTTTGGTTTACATGTTGGCTGGTAGAGAAAAAGCGGAGAAGACTCTCCTTCATCCTTCAGCCTGCTTCCCTGCAACTTTAAGGCAAATAGTTAAAAGCAAACTGTAATACAGTGGTATTTTGACATACATGTTTAATTTGTTCTGTGACCAAGCTCTTAACTCAACAGCTCATATGTCAAAGCAATTTCCCCCACTGAAATGCTACTAATCTGTTCCAGAGCTTGGTCACAGAACAAATTAAATTCATTTGCCAAGTCCTTGCATAGTTCTGGGGCTTCAGCCAGCCCTCCCTTCCTACCTTCCTGAGCGACTACCTCTCGGCCACCCCAATACCTCCTGCCATTCAGAGGGTCTTTCTTGGCCTCTCAGCCACCACTTGTGCCAAGGTCCCTCCCTCGCTCCCTCCCTGCGGGCATGGCCCGTTCCAAATTGTTGGGTGGCTGCCAAGGCCCCCACTCTTTCCTGCGAGCTTGGCCTGCCTCAGTCTCCCAGCGCAGACTCCGCCATTTTAGAAGAGGAAAGGCTCATAACTCTGATCTGGCTTGCATGTCAAATCGAAAAATCGGATGAACGATGGCTCGTCACTCGAAAACCTTGGAACTACATTGAGGTTCTACTGTAAATGATTTTTTTCTTGATATTCTACCAGGGCCGGCCGGAGATAAATGTATATATAAAGCGGGGGGGGGGGGGGGGGGAATTGCGCCCCCCACCGGCGCCGCGGGAGGCATGGCCATGTGCCGTGGGAGGCACATGGCCACGCCTCCCGCGGCGCCGGCAGGCCCCGCCTCCCGCGCAGCTCACCCCAACACCGCCACTCACCCAGCGTGAGAGGCGGGGCCAGGGCGCGCAGGCCGGGAGGCAGGGCTCCGCCCAGACGGGGCCTTGCCTCCCGCCCCGCGCACCCTGGGCTTTTCCAGGCGGGCAGACTGCACCAGAGGTCCCTGCAGGCCGCAATCGTGGCCTGCTGGGACCTCCGGTGCAGTCTGCCCGCCTGGAAAAGGCCAGATGGGCGAGGCTGAGCTGCGTGGGAGGCAGGGCCAACTCTGGCCCCGCCTTCCACGCAGCTCACCCCGACCCCGCCTCTCACGCAACATGAGAGGCGGGGCCAGGGCGCACAGGCCGGGAGGCAGGGCTCCGCCCAGACGGGGCCTTGCCTCTCGCCCCGCGCGCCCTGGGCTTTTCCAGGTGGGCAGACTGCACCGGAGGTCCCTGCAGGCCGCGATCGCAGCCTGCAGGGACCTCCGGTGCAGTCTGCCTGCCTGGAAAAGGCCAGATGGGCGAGGCTGAGCTGCATGGGAGGCAGGGCCAACCCTGGCCCCGCCTTCCACACAGCTCACCCCGACCCCACCTCTCATGCAACGTGAGAGGCGGGGCCAGGGCGCGCAGGCCGGGAGGCAGGGCTCCGCCCAGACGGGGCCTTGCCTCCCGCCCCGCGTGCCCTGGGCTTTTCCAGGCGGGCAGACTGCACCAGAGGTCCCTGCAGGCCGCAATCGCGGCCTGCAGGGACCTCCGGTGCAGTCTGCCCGCCTGGAAAAGGCCAGACGGGCGAGGCTGAGCTGCGTGGGAGGCAGGGCCAACCCTGGCCCCGCCTCCCACGCAGCTCACCCCGACCCCGCCTCTCACGCAACGTGAGAGGCGGGGCCAGGGCGCACAGGCCGGCCATCCAGGGCCATCCCAGCCGGCCATGAGAGCTCGCTCGTTGCCGAACAGGCCTTCCTGTTCGCCGGCGAGCGAGCTCATGGTCCCCGCTGGGGGGGGGGAAGCCTGACGGCGCCCCCCGGGCCCTGCGCCCGAGGCGGCCGCCTCACATGGCCTCCGTGTTGGGCCAGCCCTGTATTCTACCATAATCACTTGTTACTTTACTTGAGAAAAATATATAAAATAAAAAATAGATCATTGTCTTAAGCAGACATTTCCTAACCTACAAATAAGCTGTTTCAATCATTTTGTGAAAGAAAAAGCTGGTCTCCCATGGTCAGCTATTGCAAAGAAAAAATAAGTTATGGGCTTTAGATATTACAGTCAGTACCTTTTCTTCTTGCTTCATTATATGGATCGACAACATCTGAGACATTAGTTAAGAACACAAAATGAGATTTTGAGAGGAATCAGTTTAAATGTTCTGGAGAACCAATTCCACTGCAATATCCATGCTGCCTTCCAGTGGTGGGTGGGCAAAAAGATGAGTCCAAAAATAGCCGTATATTTTAGCTTAAAGGCCTGCATTGTTAGTAACAAAGAGACGATATTTCAAACCTTTAGAATGGAAAAGAAGTCTATACAAAAGTTGTGTAACCATTCCAACAGGGACGGCTAACTTCTAGAAGTCTGGGGAAATCTCCAAGACCTCAGAAAGCCATATATGCCCCAATGCTGTCAGCCCTCAACTATTTAAAAAGAAAGAAGGACTTTCCTTTTTAAAAATAAGTCACATCTAGGTTTGACAAAAAGCAAAAAATATTGTAGAAGCAAGATATATAGATTTTTCCTCTTGTAATATCCACAAAATACAAAGAGATTTTTTGCTTAATAATGGGGACCTTCCATTAAAAAAAATGGTATAATGGAGAAAAGCAGATTTGGACTCCAGAAGGACTTGAATAAAGCCCCTTCTACACTGCCATATAATCCCAATTATCAAAGCATTATCTGGTCTTAACTGGATTATATGAGTCTACACTGCCATATAATTCAGTTCAAAGCAGATAATCTGGATTTTATATGGCAGTGTAGAAGGGGCCATAGACTATATCCTCCACCTCACTTGAAATACTAGTGTACTGCAGGTTATATATGTGTTAAGGGTTGTTTGATACATGCAGATCTGTAGCATTTAGTACTAGATATTTAGAATTTGCACTACTATAAACAACTAACTTCTGAAGTTGATTCAATAGTTTCAAGTGGAATGTAGTAGCAATGATGTAGATCACACTGGGAATAGATCCCAAGGCAGCTCCATGAGATTTTAAAATTCATGACTTTAAACATTATAG
The DNA here is from genome assembly GCF_035594765.1 of Anolis carolinensis. Taxonomy (NCBI): domain Eukaryota; kingdom Metazoa; phylum Chordata; class Lepidosauria; order Squamata; family Anolidae; genus Anolis; species Anolis carolinensis. The sequence goes on from NC_085843.1 coordinate 204,480,476, forward strand.
AGAATAATAACTTTTGAAAGGATACATTTAACATTGTGTATATCAATTGGAATACAGTTGGGTGGCAGAACACGGTTAAGGGCAGGCTGTTGGTAAATAGAAAAGAGATTTAGCTTGCAGTTGGAAAAAAACACTTGTAAAATTCTAAATTCTCAGAACGAAAATCTAATGGGTGAACTTACTTCATGCTCAAGATGCTTAGGATTTTAACTATGAGTAATTACTATTATCACTATATGACACTATTTTTAGTAAACAGGAAAAGGCTACTTTATATAATTGTTCAGGAGCCACTGCGTAAGAATGCTGCAACGATGGCTACGAAAGATTAGTTGAAATATGAACAGATTTCCAGACCCCCACCACTTCCTCATCAAAGCATGACTCAATGATATATTTCTGTCCAAAGAAGGGACAAATGGAAGGGATTGAAGGTAGGAGAGCCTTATGTGTATGTGTGTGTTTGAGAGAGTGCAAGTGTTTTAAAAACTTATGTCTGCATAGGGAGAAACTATATGCCTTCCTTGACCTGCTCCATATGTACAGGTATTCATTTATTTATTTATATATCCCAGTTTTCTATTAGCATGCCAATTATGACATGACTGCCTGTTGTGAAGTTTTATACTTGTTGCTTTGCTTAATAATAATAATAATAATAATAATAATAATAATAATAATAACAACAACAACTTTATTTTTATACCCCGCTTCCATCTCCTCGAAGAGACTTGGGGCAGCTTACATGGGGCCAAGCCCAAGTGGTTACAGACATAGTAATAAAAACACATCAATATAAAAACAGATCAATAAACATAATAAAATCACATTAAGATAAAACCTCTGGTGGAACTGTGATAAGGCCAAACTCTACTGGAAAGAGATACATGAGATCAGTCAGACAATTTTGAAAATAAAAATCCCTCTAAAACCGGAATTCTTCCTACTCGGCTTAACAAACACCCATTGGAGCATAAACACAGACAAGCTTTTTACCTATATCATTACTGCCGCGACAATCGTATATGCTAGAGTGTGGAGACAGAAAGTGACACCAACAAAGGACCAATGGCTAGAGAAGATGCTGGACATTATGAATATGGACGAACTGACCTCACGGATTGCAACAATGCAGTTAAAGACTAGAAAAAAGACCGACTGGACTGTATTTAAAGAATGGATGAAAGAAAACAAGACTAGGCTGCTTATCTGAACCCGACATACAACAAATCTGGATACACAATAGAATACAGTAAAGAGAAACACGGTGGACTTTTTTTTCTGCTGAATTTATTCCCTTATATTCTTTTGCATTTTTTTGTTTTTTTAAAAAAATTTCTTGCGCCACCCCACCTTAATGAAGAAAGGAAGCTCGACTTTTTTTCTCTTTTTCTTTCTTTCTTTTCTTCGACTTTTTTCCCTTCTTCTTTTTCCCCTTCCTCTCTTTTCCAGCTTTTATCATATCGCTCCCCCTTCTCCCTCCTTATCCTATTTGGGGTTTTTTTGGGGGTGGGGTGGGTTTTTTTCCCCTCCCCCCCTCCCTATCCCTAGGAAAATCCTTCAATAAAAATATTCAAAAAAACAAAAACATAAAACCTGGTTTGATTTAAAAAATCTGAGGGAGTTCATAAAAATAATCTGGACTGAAGATAGTGCAAATAGTGAAGAATGTAAACTAGAGAAAGTAGTAACTCGGGACTATTATTATTGGTAAGGGGCTTGGGATGAGGTAAATATAGGAACTATTTCCAACTGAAGGGGTAGAATATGTCTGCTTCACAGACATAACATGATGCATAAGGAACCAAACAAGCATAGACATGATACAATGTTTCCACTAATCTATATATATAAAAGAGTGATGGCATCACGGCAATTCACAAAACAACAAAAGTACAGGCCCCCCAACCTCAAAATTTGACAACACAACCCATCATCCACGCCTCAAGGTTGATACAACAAAAAGAAAAGAAAAATAAAGTCCTAATTAGAGGGAGAGCAATAATTTTTTTTATCCAATTGCTGCCAGTTTAGAGGGCTAATCTCTGCCCACTTGGTTGCCTAGCAACCAACGGACAGCCAGGCTTCAGTTAGGGGACAGGCAGATTTAGGCCTCATTTAGACTTCTTCCACAGATTATCTAATTTGCACTGGATTATATGGCAGTGTAGACTCAAGGCCCTTCCACACAGCTATATAACCCATTTATAATCTTATATTATCTGCTTTAACTGGATTATCTTGACTCCACACTGCCATATAATCCACTTCAGTGTGCATTTTATACAGCTGTGAAGAAGGGGCCTCATATAATCCAGTTCTGAGCAGATAATATAAGATTAGAAATATACAGTAGAGTCTCACTTATCCAACGTAAACAGGCCGGCAGTGAATATGTTGGATAATAAGAAGGGATTCAGGAAAAGCCAATTAAACATCAAATTAGGTAATCGTTATACAAATTAAGCACCAAAACATCATATTATACAACAAATTTGACAGAAAAAGTAGTTCCATGCGCAGTAATGCTATGTAGTATTTACAGTAGAGTCTCACTTATCCAACACTCGCTTATCCAACGTTCTGGATTATCCAACGCATTTTTGTAGTCAATGCTTTCAATATATCGTGATATTTTGGTGCTAAATTCATAAATACAGTAATTACTATATAGCATTACTGTGTACTGAACTACTTTTTCTGACAAATTTGTTGTCTAACATGATGTTTTGGTGCTTAATTTGTAAAATCATAACTTAATTTGATGTTTAATAGGGTTATCCTTAATTCCTCATTATCCAACATATTCGCTTATCCAACATTCTGCCGGCCCGTTTATGTTGGATAAGTGAGACTCTACTGTACTGTATTTACAAATTTACCACTAAAATATCACAATGAATTTAAAACACTGACTACAAAAACATTGATTATGAAAAGGCAGACTGCGTTGGATAATCCAGAACATTGTATAAGCGAATGTTGGATAAGTGAGATTCTTCTTTAATATGAAATAATTACTGGGATAGAATAATGCAGAACAATATAATCTCTAAAACCAGGACAGTAAATAAACAGGGGAATTCCACACAGGAAACAATCAGGGCCAGCTAACACCTCCCAACAAAGTATTCCCATCATCAAAGTCTGGCAAATCCTGTTTTCTCAGAGCCACAGCCAGTAGAAGCACATAAAATATCGCAAACAACACCACTCTGAAAACAAGGGAATTCCAGACAGGAAACAATCAGGGCCAGCTAACACCTCCCAACAAAAAATTCACTCAGGGAGGAAACAGCCAGGCTTTAAAGCTGCAAGGCCATTACATCCTAATCATTTTTCCTAATTGCAGCATTCATACTTGCCTCCAACAAACAAAAAAAACCAATCAGAAACATTGTATATTCACAACCTTTAGGAAATAATATCCCCTGATGGCGCAGCGTGTTAAAGCGCTGAGCTGCTGAACTTCTGGACCGAATGGCCACAGATTTGAATTGGGGGAGCGGAGAGAGCCCCCACTGTTAGCCCCAGCTTCTGCCAACCCAGAAGTTTGAAAACATGCAAATGTGAGTGCGTCAATAGGTACTGCTCCGGCGGGAAGGTAACGCCGCTCCATGTAGTCATCCCACATGACCTTGGAGGAGTCTACGGACAACGCCGGCTCTTCGGCTTAGAAATGGAGATGAGCACCAACCTCCAGAGTCAGACACGACTGGACTTAATGTCTGGGGAAAACCTTTACCCTTGACCTTAACTACCACCAATTCCTCAATACTTTATTTCCCAGACCACCAGACTTCGCCACAGCAACGCGTGGCCGGGCACAGCTAGTATATATATATAAATGTAATGTTCATTTTACTGCGGAGTAAACAACAAAACCTCTGAACCCAATCACACCAAATTTGGCCACAAAAGACATAGTCATCCAAAATATGTCTTTCAAACAAAAAAACCTAGAAAAATAGTCCACATTACAGAGGATGAGGAAGAGCTTTTCTCCCCTTAACTGCCAGTTAGAAAAGTAGGCTCTGCTGCCTTTAGCCCCCCCCCCCCCCCCGCTGCCTTTAGGCCCCACCCCCTTCATGTCCTAGCAACTCCCTCAGCCAAGATGGTGCCCAGGGCACAGGCAGTTAGGCCTCTTTGACACAGCCTATAAAATACAGATTATCTGATTTGAACTGGATTATATGGCAGTGTAGACTCAAGGCCTTTCCACACAGCTATATTACCCATAATGCCAAGGCAGGATAATCCACAGTATCTCCTTTGAATTGGATTATCTAGAGTTCACACTGCCATATAATCCAGTTCAGTGAGGATTTTATACAGCTGTGTAGGTGGGGGCCTCATATAATCCAGTTCTAAGCAGATAATATAAGATTATAAACATAATATGTAATAATTACTATGGTATAATCACACAGAACAATATAATCTTTAAAACCAGGGCAGTAAATAAAGAGCAACACTCTGAAAGCAGGGAAACTGGGAATTCCAGAAAGGAAACAATCAGGGCCAGCTAACACCTCCCAACAAAGGATTCCCCCAGGAAGGAAGCAGCCAGGCTTTGAAGCTGCAAGGCCATTAAATGCTAATCAAGGTGCCTAATTGCAGCACTCATACCTGCCACCGAGACTATTAATTGCTATTCAAACTGGCCAAGGATTCCGCAAGGTAGAAAGCGGCCAGGCTTGCAACCAGGAAGGCTATTCAGTGCTATTCAAGCTGCCAACCAAGATTTCCCCTAGGTGAAAAACCCCCAGGCTTTGAAGCCAATCTGTCCCATTCAACCTGGCCTAGCAAGGATGTCCTATGTAGAAAGCAGCCAGGCTTTTAAGACGCTAGACCAGGGGTCCCCAAACTAAGGCCCGGGGGCCGGATGCGGCCCTCCGAGGTCATTTACCTGGCCCCCGCCCTCAGTTTTATAATATAATATATTGTATATAGATATAATATTGATAATAATATTATAATGTAATACAATATAACACTAATAATAATACCATATAATAATATTAATTATATATTCTATATTACATATAATATTACTAATAATATTACATTATAGTGGTATAGTTAAATATAGTAATATATAATGCTAATATTGTGCTATGCTAATAATATAATATATTGTATGTACATATAATTTGTAAGCCACTCTGAGTCCCCTTTGGGGTGAGAAGGGTGTGATATAAATGTAGTAAATAAATGCAGTAAATAATAAATAATAAATAAATTTTAGACTTAGGCTCACCCAAAGTCTGAAATGACTTGAAGGCACACAACAATAACAACAACAACAACCCTAATTAACTTGACTATCTCATTGGCCAGAAGCAGGACCACACTTCCCATTGAAATCCTGATAAATGTATGTTGGTTAAAATTGTTTTTATTTTTAAATATTGTATTATTCTTTCATTGTTGTTGTTGTTGTTGTTGTTGTTGTTGTTGTTGTTGTTGTTTTTGCACTACAAATAAGACATATGCAGTGTGCATCGGAATTTGTTTGTATTTTTTTTCCAAATGATAATCTGGCCCCTCAACAGTCTGAAGGATTGTGGACCGGCCCTCGGCTTTAACAGTTTGGGGACCCCTGCGCTAGACTATTCAGTGCAATTCAAGCTGGCCAAACAAGGATTCCCCTACAAAGGAAGTAGCCAGGCTTCAAAGCGGCTCTTTGATTGAGGATGCTACTTCAGCTTGCCAAACAGGGATTCCAATAGTTATAACACAGCCAGGCATTGAAGCTGCTAGGCTATTCAGTGCAATTCGACTAGATCAACAATGGATTAACCTTGACAGAAGGCAGCCAGGCTTTGAAGCAGTGATACTACTCTGTACTATTGAAGCTGACCAACCAAAGATTCCCCTAGGTAGCAAGCAGCCAGGCTTTGAAGCAGTGAGGCTATTTGTTGCAATTCTAGCAGCCCAAAACACCATTTCCCTAGAACGCAAGTACCCAGCCTTCCTAGCAGCAAGCCTATTCCATTGCATTACAGCTCACCAAACAAGGACTCCCATAAGAAGAAAACGGCCATGCTTTGAGGCTGCAAGGCTATTCATTGCTATTCCACCTGGCCAACAAATGATTCCCATAAGCCACAGCAACGAGTGGCCAGGCAAAGCTAGTAATATATTATAATACAGGTAAAGCTGTTAAAAATATAGGTTCTTTGGAGTTTGAATACAAGTGCAAAATCTCTATAATATCATGGCAAACATATACTTACTATTTTCATTCCTCTCTTCTGGTCACCTCTGGGTTTTGCTTCCTTTGGGCTTTTTCCATCCTTTTTAACTTCAGTTTCTGTAAATATCATAAGCACCAAGAATGAGATGTAATAAATGAGGGCTGAATCTTCCTGAGGTATGCATCCTGGCTTGTCCTTTTACTGCCATGTGCACCTATTTTAATCTAAATTGAAATCAGTTTGGGCAGTCATCATGCAGTAGACACATCATTACAAGGGGTTTTTTCTACAATGGGGATGTGCTCACCATATTGGTTTATGTTCAATCATATGAAAGCTGACTGAAGGAGTTGTGGGATTTTTATTAGTTCCTGCCATGAATGCACATACAGTAGAGTCTCGCTTATCCAACGTAAACGGGCCGGCAGAACGTTGGATAAGTGAATATGTTGGATAATAAGGAGAGATTAAGGAAAAGCCTATTAAACATCAAATTAGGTTATGATTTTACAAATTATGCACCAAAACATTATGTTACACAACAAATTTGACAGAAGAAGTAGTTCAACACACAGTAATGCTATGTAGTAATTACTGTATTTACGAATCTAGCACCAAAATATCACGATGTATTGAAAACACTGACTGCAAAAATGCGTTGGATAATCCAGAACGTTGGATAAGCGAGTGTTGGATAAGTGAGACTCTACTGTATTTGTATAATCTGTTTTCTGTTTTCCTGTTGTTGTGAACTGACAGTTCACCTACACTCCCTTGACAGCACAATCTGATGCAGAGGTCAATATTACTTACTCCCAAGAACCTGGGTACAAGATTGAAGGTATATGGTGAAATTGTAAACAGATATCCTCAGAAGTCCCATTCACTTCAACAGAGGTTGATCCATGAGATCACCACACTACTAAAAAAGACACCTAAAGGTTCAAATCAGATTCATCAGATCCTTTAAATGTCTGTCCTGGGGTTCATTCAAATTCTACTTCTAAACAACCACAGTAACTACTTCAACATTTCACAAGACCAATTCTGAACTAGTTCAGAGACCTTTCACGTAGCCTGATATACCACTGGACAATTTTTAAATCACCAAAATGCAAGCAAAGTGAAAAAAAGGCAAGTCATGATTAATATGAACATTAAAATGTCTAAATTAAACAGTTAAATCTGTCACCAGAAATATTTTGGTCTCAACGTTCTTATATTCTACCATTTCAGTCACCAAGAAAAGGTGGCATAACATTATTACTTAAATAGAGACACAGAAAATAATGGCTATTATTTTAGACAGTTATCTAATAAGAATCAAAAACTCAAAAAGTATAGAAAGGCAGCTAAAAGGTCAAGGGTTGGTACATTTGGCTAAGAAGAAAGGAAAAGGTATTCAGATTCCTCAGTTTATAGTGGAAATCAACAATATGTACAGAGACACAATCTTTAAAAAGAAGGGTACTTTGCATTTAAATTACATTTCTACTTAGATTGTTATTTTTAATGGAAGATGTATTATGATGATATAGTGATACAATGCACTGTTAATGCACGTCCCTCATTTCACGTTTACTTAAACTGGATAGCAGAACCTGAACAGTAGATATTTACATTATCTTTCTAAAATAACAATACCTGATTCATCTTTATGCAACCGGTTGTAGAAAATCTGGAGGGAGAAGTCTCTGGACACAGAACTGATTGCTTCTTCTTGAAAGATATTTAGAGCTTCCAAAGGTAACTCCAAAAGACATTTGTCTGCCAGCAGAATAATGCATTCTCCAATATCTTCTTGACCGCCTAAATACAGAAACAATGAAGCAGGTCAATAATTCACAGTAAGAACAACATTTGTTCTTAAAGGGAAACATTTGTTTTTCTTGTAATAAACTATTTTAATCTCTAATTACAATAAACAAGCAAGCAAGGTCATTTTTGGGAATCTAAGTGAATCATATAGGCTATAATCTCTGGATTTCAAGTGAACCCATAATGTAGAGAAGGGTTAGGGACCTCTCAAGGTCCCGACTATTTGGGGAGGGATTTCTTCCCTTCAAAATTGTCCCCATACCCATGGTGCTGTGTATGTGTGTGTGAGAGTGTGTGATTTGCCATCATTTTAAATTCATGAGAAACCTTCTGAAAAACAGGAAGTAAATTTGGTTTAGAAAATGTTGAGGAATGAAGGCGGGTTTGACAGAGCAATTTGGACCCACTCTATAAACCATGGTTTGTATAGTTTGCCAAGTTACAGGTTTTCAAAGAAGAGGCAAAAAGTTGTCATATTCTGACGTACATAACTGAAATCAGGGAGAAAATATGGAAAATGTGGACTGCTACCACCTCCACTATTGTCAGAAGAGTGCATGCAATGGCATTTTGTTGAATGTAGTTATAATCTTTTATAAGAAAGGGAACTCTATATAGTTAGGATCCTCTGAATGGGGAATTGTAGCTGCTCAAACACAGCTGCTGTCCCTTTTCAGACTGGCATGAACAATAAAAAGAAGCCTGTGGTGGTTACGGGCAAAGGGAGTGGTGCATAATTTCACATGTTTTCTCATTAGTTTGCTGGCATACACCTAGACCAGAGCTTTCAAAACTGTGGGTCAAACCATGTTGGTGTATCAGCTGCGGTGTGTAGGTATGCATCGCATGAACACAACAAGAAACAGCTGAATCTATGGGAAATAAGCAATAAATCTTGTATTTTAAAAAATATAAATGAAAGGTATCATGAGAAATGTTGTATTCTCCTACATTTTGTTATTACAATTTATGTATGTGTCCATACCCTCTTTACAAGGGGTTGGTTTAACCTGCAGTTTGCCAGTAAAACTGACTTACTTTGTTGCAAAATGATGCATGTGTAAAAAGTGTGTCATCAACATGAAATGTTTGGAAAGCTCTGATCTAAAGACGGAATGCTTTGTTTCTCGTCCTTTCTCACAAAAGGATGGAGGAAATTGAAGATTAAATAAATAAACCTGAGTTTGTTCATGTTCAAGAAGCAAATCATGCATATTTGAAACATGATATTTTGTATCAAATTATACAAACGTAGGTAATTTTGTCAGTTAATAACACTGCCAATATATGTTACATTTTAAGATGTACCTTGAGCTGCAGCATTTTTGTCCTTATTTTTAGTTTTTGTTTTCCCTGCCTCATTTACTTTGGTTTTTCCTGAATCATCTGCCTTAGTTTTTCCTGGGCTACCTTTCCTGTTTTTTCCTGAGTCACCTGTTTTAGATTTTCCTGAGTCACCTTTTCCTTTTCCTGAGTCAGCTGGCGAGACTGCTGGACTTGGGCGCCTGAGGAGAAAAAACTTGTATCTTACAGACAGTACAAGAACAGAATTCTTACAGAACACTAATTGAATTGAATACTTACATCTTGATTTATGCAGCAACATTTGATTCATTTTGATTAATTCATTGGATTCATGTAGCAGAAGCTGCACCCAAAAGGGTTCATTGTACACAGAAGAATCCATATTGTCGTCAAACGATTCTGCAATGACTGCCATTGTTATAATGGTTCTAATAATCTATGTATTTGTTATAAGGAAATTGTTTGTAGTCCTGTTTAAAGGCTGAGTACAGTATGCGATGCAATCTTTTAGCATCTTTGAAACCAACTGAGGGTGCATCTACACTATAGAAGTAATGCTGTTTTGTTTGATATCGCTTAACTGCATGGGAAAGCAAGTGTGATATAGTAGTTTGACTGTTTGATTAGAAAGTCTAGGGCCCCTTGCTAGATAAAATCCAGATTATATGCTTTGAACGGGCTTATATGGCAGTGTAGACTCACATAATCCAGTTCAAAGCAGATAATGTGGATTATATGCTTTGATAATCTGGATTACATGGCAGCATAGAAGGGGTCTAGAAGTCCAGGATTTGAATCATCGTGTTACCTTGGACATGTCATACCTCATCAGCCACAGAGGAGCAAACCCCCTTTGAATAAATCTGTCAATAACACCCCATGATAGGCCTGTCTTAGTAAAGGTAAAGGTAAAGGTTTTCCCTTGACTTAATGTCTAGTTGTGTCCGACTCTGGGGGTTGGTGCTCATCTCCATTTCTAAGAAGAGCCGGCGTTGTCCGTAAACACCTCCAAGGGCATGTGGCCGGCATGACTGTATGGAGCGTCGTTACCTTCCTGCCAGAACGGTACCTATTGATCTACTCACATTTGCATGTTTTCGAACCACTAGGTTGGCAGAAGCTGGGGCTAACAGCGAGCACTCATTCTGCTCCTTAGATTTGAACCTGTAACCTTTTGATCCGCAAGTTCAGCAGCTCAGTGCTTTAAAACGCTGTGCCATCGGGGGCTCCTAGGGTCATCCTGGGCATATCTTGGGGTCATAATAATTTGGAAACAATGTGAGCATCAAAAATAGCAAAAAAACTGCATACTTCAGAATTCCGTGGGATGTTGACGTAGCAGTCAAATACGGTACTATAGGATTATGTTGTATGAATGCTGCAATATATGTGGAAAGTAATAGTTTTAATTGATATTTGATGAAACTATTATGTGCAAAAACGCAAGTAAGTTTTCAGTGCTGTTATTTTGAAGTCAAGAATATAACAGTTGAAACATACAAACACTTACTTGAATATAATTGGTAGAACATGAAATTTTAAAAAATCACCTCAGTTCAGAGAAATTAAACTGTGACAGTATAGGTTTCAGATATTCTTCCATATCTTTCAAGATAGCTTGGAATTCCAATGTTAACCGCTGTTCATCTTCCTCTTCTATTTTCTAACACAATATTAAACAGCAATCTTTTTAATAAAACAAATAATTTAAAAGTTTTAAGAATATCAATGAAAGGGCAATATAACATTCAAAATAAAACAGAATGATCAAAGTAAAAAAGCAGTGCCTAGGTGTCATTGTTCCCGGGACAATATTGTAATGAGGGTATGTAAAAACTGTGCCCTGTAACAAAAGTAAGTAATTATTCAAGAAAAAAAGTTTTCTTACTGCATCTAATTTGCTAGATGATTCTTGCCATTTTCGAAACCCTTCATCTTGCAGGGTTTTATCTGGTGACAAAACTTCATCCAGAAGGCTTTCCATCTTTGCCTCTTTGAACGATTTCATTCTTTCCATCAAATTCAAGAAGGTATCAGAATTCACAGTAGAGCGCACAATTTTAGCTTGCACTAGTGTTAGGAAAATTCAGATGTATTAAACTAATTGACATTTTAAAATGAAAAACTTGCTGTATCTTTATTTTGCACAACTATATTTGTGTTGCAAAGGAGAGTTGATGATTACAGTAGTCACTGAAAATTATGTGCCTGGGGAATACATGGTGTTTATTTATGTCCCTAGTTAGTATATTCACGAGAGATGCTTGAAGCTGTGTGGGGCAGCTAAACATTTTTACAAGGAATTCAAATGGATTAATGTCTACAATGTGAGAAGCCTTTATCCTAAAGGCTAAAGTACAGCTAAAGGATCTGTATTTTTTGGCTGAAACCTTGGGCTACCATGAAAAGTAATGTCTTAATAAATTAGCATCGGGGGGGGGGGGGGGGAGATAAGAATTAGTATCCTCATTCCAAACTGTCTTTGTAAGTCTAACTAGGCACGTAGTGTTACAACTTTACTGCACAATCCTCAACTGGCTGGGAATTCTATTTCAGGTAAAAAGGTAAAAATTGTGCTGAATCCACTGCTGAACAGGGAACAAGCATCATAGTGGGCAGAGGTTTTCAAGGGCATATTTTGGACAGTTTTCCACTTAGAAAGATTCATGCACAACATGTTTATGTGAGAACAGTTTAGTATAGAATACCATCGTTATATTTTCACTTACAGATTGGTTGAATGGCTTTCCCTTTTTGTTGCCCACCCTTTTCCTTTTGGTGTCCAATCTTTTCCTTTTGCTGACCACCCTTTTCTTTTGGCTGTCCACTCTTATCTTTTTGTTCCTTTTGATCCTTTGGGTTGGGCGGTTTAACTTTCTCAAGTATTGCACCATATAGCAGTGATCTAACAAAAGAAACCATTAAACCCAATTCTTTATTTTCAACAAAGAACTCCTTGAAATGGGTTGCTGTGAGTTTTCTGGGTTGTATGGCCATGTTCCAGAAGCATTCTCTCCTGATGTTTTGCCCACATCTATGGAAGGCATCCTCTGAGGATGTGAGGTTGTTGAAAACTAGGCAAGTGAAGTTTACATATTTGTGGAATGTCCAGAGCGGAAGATAGAACTCTTGTCTGAGGCAAGTGTGAATATTGCAATTGGCTAGCTTGGTTAACATTGAATAGCCCTTGCAGCTTCCTGCCTGGGGGGAATCCTTTGTTGGGAGGTGTTAGCTCACCCTGATTGTTTCATATCTGGAATTCCTCTGTTTACTGAGTGTTGTTCTTTATTTACTGTCCTGATGTTAAAGTTTTTTTTAATACTGGTAGCCAGATTTTATTCATTTTCATGGCTTCCTCCTTTCTGTTGAAATTGAAATCCTTGAAATTTCTGAATTCAATATGGTGTCCCAAAGCAATCCTGGGAGATTGAACCCCTGCTGTTACTTCTCTCTCTGGTGTTAAAGTACAAAGAAAAGGATGCTTATCCTTTCTTGCCTCTCAGCCTTATCTCCCTGTCTGAGCTCTCTTTTCTTGCTTTCATTCCAACTATGATGAGTTAAGTCTTTCAAATTACTTTCATTTGAGGTTTGGAGAACTTTTATTAATTCAGATCTCACTTCCTGCTCAGAGATTTGCTGGGCAGCAGCTATCTGAATACTGGAGAGCTTGTTTTAACTCGTTCCCCAATCTGCTAGTCAAACATCTGAAACGGGAATAATTAAGTTTTTTTTCATGGAAATATAAACTACAGCACTTGGTATTCAATGGCAATACCTCAGGTACTAAACAGGAATGAGACATCCAACTACAACTAGAACTAATCATGGGTAAATTATAATTCACCATCACAGCAGTGATGATATGCAACTTTAAAAGAAAATTGTTAAATTCATACCGGTCATCTGAATGCTGAAGAATCACTACATGAAAGTTTGGTGGTAATTCATTCATGATATTAAAGTGTTGAACAGAAATGAGAAGATTTCCCCATGCCTATGCAAAAATAAATAAATAAATAATTTACCTTAAACTTCAATATTTTCATCACAATGTTGAATGATAAAAAGTTATTTGTAAATGTTTTGTAAAATAATGGCAGCAATTCATACTTAATAAAATATTGCACAACACAAATTACACAAATGGCTCCTGGCACTATTTACTATACAAAGCACATTTTTGAAACGTTGAAGATTGCAATAGTTTTAACTCATTAGCAACTTGACCAAAGACAGTTTCTGTTCAAAAATGAATATTTATAGACATAGTCCTTTTTATAAGGGTCTGTTAAAATATAACTTTTAGAAAGAGAGATCATATAATAATATAAGCCTCCAAATGTGTTCCAATTTGGCTAGGGATATTTGAAATAAGGCTTCTATGTCACCATAATTTACAACAGTTCCAGTTACCTTTGAAATTGCTGCTATCCTCTGCTCCACATTTTTGAGAAGACTACTAGTTTTATCTCCTTTTTGTTCTATGTGATGCTGCAGATGTAGCATTGCTGCCAGTTGTGAACTGTGGGTATTCATTGTTGCTGATAGCAGGATTTTCTTCATTATCATTGAAGCTGAACAACTCTGTAATAATTTAATATTAGTCTAGTCTGGCAAAAGTTTTGAAACAGATGACTACTGAAAAGTTCTATCAAGAAAATATAAATATCAAATGAATGGGCACTTTATACAGCTATTAATTATAATGATAGGCATGCGTAATATAGAAAGAGTGGATTTTCTCAGCTATTTCATTTTTCAGTTTCCACTTTTCTTTTTTAAATTATCGTATTATATACAATATCCTGTATTTTATCCATAAAACAACTTCAGGAAATAGGTTAAGGAGAGAGTGATTGGCTCGAATCTACTTTGTATACTTCATGGCTCAGCAGAGATCAAAATCTAGATGTTGCTCCAACATACTGATTAGTGAGTTATATCTCACACTGATTAATATGTAATCTGCAACAATTCATGGTTAGCTTTTAATCAGTGTAAAAGGAAATTTGCAAATCCTGTTTAAACTTGATTATAAGGCAGATTTGCACTCACATACACTTTCAGGGCCAATCAGTCATACTAGATCTGGTAGTGCCCCCATAGAAACTCCCCGAGAGACAGAAGGGAGCCCCTACCACCAAGTGACAAATGTGGTTAGGCACCACTGGGCACCCACCTTAACTGTCACGGGTCATACCTATTTTCCATCGCTTGCCATGATGGTAGACAAGTAACCAAGGCAGCGGGAAAGAAGTAAACTTCTCCTTTCCCTCACCCTTCCCACCACCCTAGCTAACATCATGGTAAGAGACCCAGGGGGCAGTGGAGGGAGGACGGGAGGACTGTCAATCATGCTCCCAGGCCACCTGAGCCTGGAAAATATGGGATGGCACTGGGAATAGCTGTGGCTTGTTCCATTTCTTCCAAAGTCGGGGAAAAATCTGAAATCTATGGCAGAATTCAGATTTTCTTCCAACACTGGGTAGTATGGCTTAATGAAGTGCAGATATAACCATAGTTATTATATCTATACTTAATGTGTTGACAACATAAGGCTGACTGCTGTTAATGTCAACTAGAAAAGGTGATGGATATTCAAGAATAAGAGAAGAAGTAGCATAGGAATTCATAGCATGATCTCAATCATATAATTGTCAGAACACTGTTTTTGCACAATCTTTAATGATATTTGTTACATACTCAAAGTACATGGCAATGGGTAGCACAAAGCCATGGGGGCCGTGGTGGCATAATGGGTTAAACCCTTGTGCTGCTGAACTACTGACCTGAAGATTGGCAGTTCAAACCTCTGGGATGGGGTGAGCTCCCGCTTTTAGCCCTAGCTCCTGCTAACCTAGCAGTTTGAAAACGCACAAATGCAAGTAGATAAATAGGTACTTCTTCGGCAAGAAAGGCATAAAGATGCTCCAAGCAGTCATGCTGGCCACACGACCAGGAGGTGAAAACACAGGCTCCTCAGCTTGGAAATGGAGAAAAGACCTCCCCCAGAGTCAGAGATGAGCACCCCTTCCAGAGCCAGAAATGAAAGGAGAAGCCTTTGCCTTTGTTTGTGTATGTGTGTCTCATTGTATTGTAACAAGGCATTGAATATTTGCCTGTATCTGTTTATATATACTGTAATACATTCTGAGTCCACTCTGGGAGAAGGACAGAATATAAATAAAATGTTAGATATTATATAAAGAAAAAAATATGATTTCTTTCCACAACATCATAGTCTCTGATTACAGTTTCTTAATACTTTTACATTAAGTTACTGGATTATTGTTCTAACAAAGGAGATGATATACCAGTTGCCTTACCTGATAAAGAGCTAAAAACTGGGCTGATGAAAGTGGGTCAAGTCGTCCAAGGCATTCAACCATTTCCAAACTAGCAGCAGCCAAAGTATCAAGCATGTTGTTATTAATCGCAGTGTTAATGCATTGCAGCAAAACCTCTGTTGACTGAAACAGATACTTCTGTTTCCCAAGCTGTCTTCTCTATATAGTAAAAATAAAAACCATTCAATTCAATATTACTTAATACACTGTAGCAGTTTACGACTTTATTGAAGGTAGAAGATTCTGTTCAAGAGTAAAGTGTGTTCTGGTGTATTCCGCTTCTTCTAAATCTGAAAATCTTTCCCCTCCCCGTCACCAGAAAAATGTTCCAAAAGGCTGGAAAGCCCAGGGAGCATTTCTGGAGGTCACAAAGGGCTGCCTCAGGAGAGTATACAGAAGAAAGTCTGTATGTGCTGGATACTAAATTATACCATTGGACACAGCCTTTGATCTGGTAGCCATTTATAATGGAAAAAAATGAAAGCTTGCTTCTCATCCCCAAAATCAATCAGACACTCTAAATGCTTGGAAAATCTAAAGATTTCCATGTTTGAACAGCCTTACTCTGCTCTGCTATCTGTTATTATAGATTCATCTCCTAAAAAATAAAGTGTGACTTCTGGTAAACATGTACTGCTTCCCAGCAACCAGTGGAAAACTGGTGACAATATACTGATGCTAAGAGCCCAATTCTCTGATGTACGTCATGGGATTTAGGTAACACACATACTTTAGCTGTTTACAATCTGCTGCATTAAGCTTCCTCCTAAAAGTGGGAGTTTGTCTTCCTTTGAGTGAGTGACTTGATATAGTAGGCGAAAAAGCAACTGGAGCAAGAGCAGGCTGTAGCAGCCTAAATTAAGATCATAGGAATTTCTCTCACAGGAATCCAGACAGGGATACATGCATCACAGAGCAGCACTGCATCCCTCCCCTTCTTACAATTACCACATTAGAATAGCAGATATTTTCTGGAACAAAGGAATTACCCAGATCACGATATCTGCTCATATTTGGAAGACAGAGCACAGAATCACGTATAGATACAAGAGTTATCTTTTGCTTAAACTGGATAAGGTTACCAAGTTACTTCATTTAAATGACTGAAGAATTCCAGTGCAGAAGAGACCTATCACTTCTGCAAGAAGTTAATTGGAAGGAGGTAAATGAATTATACAGATACACAGTATGGAAGCTTATTCTGTAAGTACTTACTCTGGATTTTAGAACTTTTTTTTAATATTCCTCAATTTATTTATAAGAACAAAGGAAGCTGTTTTATGCTGACAGGATTTCAGGTAAGATACTTTTCTCATCCCAACCGGAGAACCTGGGCATTACCTGGTGGTCCTCCATCAAAAAATTAACTACGTCTTACCAGACTCAGCTTACAAAATCACATGAGATTAGTTTGTTCATAGTGCTCCACAGAAACAACTGTATTGATACTGAGTAGTGCCTCCAATACACAATTCAGACAGTTCTGGTTTACATTGTCTGGCCCTTCCAAATAAACACATTTAGTAGTGGAGTGTAATATGCACAAGAAGTCCTCCTTTCCCAGCTTTGGCATTGCATTTGTATCTCAAAGTGCCATTGTTTCAAACATTTTTTCACTGCTTCCTATGGAATTAATGGCAACAGTTGAAATAGTGAGGACTTGTCTTACCCTGCTTTGGTAAGCAATTTCACAATCACGTAAATTAAAGAACATGAGAAAAATACCTTCAAATTTCAGTCTTTTTAACTACTTGTCTTTCATAGTTTGTTTAAACCCAACATTACTTTCCTTCTTTTACAAATTTTATGTTGAATTAAAACCGTATCCTAATATGTAACAGGTTAAGTGGAAAACTATTCCTTAAAGAATTACCTTAATTGAGGGTCTTTATAATAGATATCTGATCAATCTTGACCTAAAAAAAATCTTTACTCAGCCTATCACATCAGTGTACCTTCAATTTGGCTGCTTTCCTCTGGTACTGCTCAAGCTGTTTTTTAGTAAGTGGCACGCGGGGAGTTGGAGTTTCCTCTTCATCACATTTTGCTTCTGTTTCTGGTGAGGGAGATTTCTCAGATATAGTTTTAACCTCCTCCTGTCCATTAGAAATAAAGCACTGTCAATGGCGTATAACTTTCTTTAAAAGGTATACAGCCTAACCGTTAGAACACATACCTGGATGATAACTCAGACAAATGCTTTCTTTGTATATTATGGCAAAGCAGAATAAAATCATAGATATCTGAAAATCCAGTGGGAAGAGATGGGCCTGCCACCTTCAAATAACAGTGTAGGATAACATTCTAAACGCCACTTGGGGACATCAAGATATTTCTAGAGAGTGAAAGGTGCTGAACTGGATACTCTCCCTGAGACCAAGAATTTCCTTATCTCTGTCTTGGGGTGAAGCGAGAGGGAAAACTATACTGTTTCCCAAACCTTTGAACATCACTATAGAAGGCAATTCCTATTAGAGTATAGAACTCATTACGAGAGATTCACAGTATACAATTCAAGTGTTATTGTTCCAGTTTAATTTCTGTGGTTCCATTCTACAGAATCCTGAAGTTGATAGTAGTGCTCTGGCTGAGGATCTGACCTCCCTGAAAATACACCTCCCTAACGGTTGCTTAAGAGAAAAAAGATAAATGTAGAGAGGTTGCAGTGCAATTGCAAGAATTCTGAACATCTTTCTACAGGACACATCTTTTATATATATATACACATAGACACACACACACACACACACACACCATTTTTCCTAGAAGATGGGCTTAAGTGAGCTAGCCAAATTAACCTGTAGCAGTACAATTATATGCACTCACACCTTATTAAAATCTTTACAGACCTATACACTATTTTGAAGTGGATGCCTTACCACTGTACTTTCACACCACTGAATATCCAAAGGTAAAGGATTTATGTGATCAGAAAGTAAATGCAGGCTCCTCCCAGTTAGATAGAGGTATTTAGCTTTGATATCAGGACAGCCAATGTAAAGACTCTGTAGGCTTGTGAGTTCAGCCTGGACATTATGACCAATCGTATAACCAAGGGTTATCCATGCCTGTTAGAATCCAGAAAACATAAAATCAGTGCTCTGAAAATTTGCTGGAAACCACCAAAATGTTAAATGACACAAATAAGGTTTTGCTTTTGAAAAAAAAAACCAAAAGATTTTTTAGTAACGGGTCAGTAACTAGAATAACACTATGTAACAAAATTCAAAACATTGTCTGTTCCTGGTTTGACAGTGTTATTTCCTGTTTAATTGTGTGGTACTTACTTTGAAAGTAATTCTCATATTCTATGAACTTTTTGTGGTTGCCCCAAACTATTTTGAGACTGTATGAGATTGGTTGGGACTCGATTTGCAGGATGTCCTGCAAAAACCAAGTTTTTGCAGTTTAATAAATCTTTTCCATGTTTTTATGATAGAAGCAATGAGGAAATGATATTTACAACCCAGGAACAAAAAAAAATGTTACATAGTGTAATCAGCCTAATCTTTAGAATACAAGAGATCTATAAGAGTAGCTACAACAACATTTCTTTTACTGAATATTTTGTTAATCAAAACTTGATATATTTTCTGAACATGACCTAGTGGCTATCCCAGACATTTACATGAATCTGTTGTACAGTGTTCACAGTGGACTCTGCAGAAGATGCTTCAGCTGTACTTCATAAAAAGGAAAAGCCTGTAAAAAAAGCCCTTCGAACACTGATTTATTATCAGTAAATATTTGATTTTTTATCTTACCAATATCTTGCTTCAAATTTCCACATCAAAATATATAGAAAATATTTTGTAATACAAATAAATTATACTTAAACACAAACCTGTTCAACAGAAGCAGCATCAGGCGTAAACCTGACAAAGTCCTCGATGATTTGCTCAATTTGTTCTGCTCTAGACTCTTTGATTTTTTTCTCAATATTGATAACAACAAAAATGTCCACAATTATTTCTATGAGGTTCAGCTTCATCTCGGCAAGTTTTCTTATCAGTGGTGTGCTAATATTTCTTGTCTGAAATTTTTAAAAAACTGTATACTGAAGTCAAGCAGTTGAAAACAAACCAGATTCAGACTTGTATGACTAACATGAGTATTGTACAATGTAGAAGGGTTCCCAGCTTTTAGCCACAAAGATGCTACTTCTGCCTCAGTAGTAGAAAATAATGTTCAGGAAAAAGTTTATTTTAAGGAAAGAGGGGCAAAAGGACAACATCAGGAACAGGAATAAAAGGAACGGTGAAGTTTTTCATAATTTATTATTATTTTAATAAATGATAGAAAATGTGAAGTCTGTTGTCCACAGTTTCTCATCTAACTGACAGATATGCATAATGTAGTAGTGAGCACTGAAATTGACTCCAAATGATTCTAAAAATTCTTTGGATTTTCAGATATTCAACAGAACTTTGTGATGCTGCCAACAGAGCCAGTTTCCATGTTTTGGATGTTGTTAATATACCATCTGACTTACCTCATTAATGGGAAGCATGTTATTAACATGTCGGAAAAGCTCTTCCATTTGTGATACTGCGTTTTGAGCTGCTATGTATGCATCTATGTAATGACTCCGCTTGTCTTCAGTGTTTGTTGCATGTTTACCTAGTATGCTGTACAAAAAAATATAGAACTTGATGCAAAAATGGTCCTATTGATAGCACAATTGCTCTTGTAATGAAAGATGAGATATACCCAGAAACATTTTCATCTTATTTATGACAATCTATATAAATAATAATGTAATGTCAGACATTGAGGGAGCTCATATCTCCCAAGCTACTCCATAGAATGCTATGAAATTGGGACACAACATAGCATTCAAACTGCTGTGTGTTTTAAGCCTACTCTCGCAAACCTGACACACCTGAGAAAGGTAAAATCATACCCCTAAGCCACAGCCAATCAGTCTCCTCCTCCCTTAGAAACCGTTGTAACAGACGGCTCCTCCCCTGATGCAAGCAATGGCCAAGCAGTCTACAACCTTTAGCAACTGGTGTGGGTGGGGCTGTAAGGGAAGGCTAGGCCTGTCTCCTCGCCACTCACGAGGACTTACGCAAGGCCAAATCTGAGGCCTAGCCATGGAAAAGGTGTCAGGAGCAACTTCAGAAACTGCAAGAAACTTCTGGTGTGAGACAATTGGCTGTCAGCAAGGATATTACCTAGGGGACAACCAGATGTATTACCATCTTGTGGGAGGCTTCTCTTTATATATCTGTGGATGGTCCAAGGTGGGAGAAACAACACTTTTCTCCTACAGGCAAGTGTGAATGTTCCAATGGGCCAACTTGATTATCTTTACATAGCCTTGCTGCTTCAAACCTTGGCTACTTCCTGCCTGGGGGAATCTTTTGTTGAGACGTTTTAACTGGTCTTGATTGTTTCATGTCAGGTATTCCACTGTTTTCTGAGTGGTGTTCTTTATTTACTGCAACAAATGTTGCAATTGGCCAACTTGATTAGCATTGAATAGACTTGCTGCATCAAAGCCTGGCTACTTCCTGCCTGGGATAATCCTTTGTTGGGAGGTGTTAGCTGGCCCTCATTCTTTCATGTCTGGTATTTCACTGTTTTCTGAGTGGTGATCTTTATTAACTGCAAAAAATGTTGCAATTGACCAACTTGATCAGCATTAAATAGCCTTGCCACTTCTGATGTGAGAGAACTGGCCGTCAGCAAAGATGTTCCTCAGGGGACACCCACATATTTTATCATCCTATGGGAGGTTTCTTTTAATATATCTGTGGAAGCTCCAGGGTGGGAGAAAGAACTCTTTCCTGAGTTTTTTTCATTAAACCAAACTGGGCCACAGCAACGTGTGACAGGGTACAGCTAATGTGTCAGGTTCTGAGGCTCCTTCGAATAAACACAGCTCATTGTGTTCAGGAACACTGGATAAACTTTATTCTTGACCATCAGAAAACATGCAAGACGGTTCTAAAACACAATCATCATGCAGCTTTTATACCCTCCTTCACATCAGCCCCCTTCTCCGAACTCTACTTTCGATTCTTCCAGCCTGGCTCTCAAAACATCAGCTAGGCCAGATGGCCTTATCCGCTCTCCCCTTCTTCTCCCTCCATTCCGACATGTCAGAATGACCCAAACGGCCTATTCCTCAAGGCTGGTCTCTGACATCCGGACATAGTGATATATAAAAATTAAACAATGTATAAAAAATGAAAACAGACCATGTATTAAGTCAAAATGAAATCAAAACAAATATAATGTGTGGCATTACTAAGAATAATATCAATATTTCTTGTCTCAAGTTATACAATTTTTAGTTTTTATGTATGTGCTTGTTGACTTTATTATAATTGTTTTATGGTTTTTCTTTTCTATCAAGAAAAAAATTAATTTTTTTAAAGAACTTATTTTATTGAGCGGGTAAATGTCTTTTTAAAAGCAGAAAACTGGAATATGAGTCTGCTCACTTAAAATAAGTAAATCTATCCATATGGAAACAGACACATTCGTTTACCCTGAAGAATAAGGTAAAAATGCTGCAAACTAACAATAAAATGAGGGACCTTGGACTATTTGAAATGAAATAAGTGTTCATGAATGACTGTTAGTTTTGAGTTTCCTTATGGAGAGAAAAAGCAGGATATAAATAAACAACAACAACAACAACAACAACAACATAATAATAATAATAATAATAATAATAATAATAATAATAATAGCCTACCTGTGAATATTTGCACAAGCCATCAAAACCTCAGCACTATAGTCTTTATATCCAAAGGAAAGGAAGTCCTTCTCTATTTGAATTAACTTATCGCAAGGTTCTAGCAACATTGTCGCTAGCTCAGTTGCGTGCCGATTACCACTGATGAAATCTTTAGCAATTTCTATCTGAATATATGCTTTGCTGTGTAGAAGAGGAAATAAACAGAACTGGGGGAAATAATGTAACAATATTTGATCAAGTACATTGTACTGCATTTTTTTTACTTTCTGTAACTGATAGGAAAGATCAAATATTTATTTTTATCTATAAAAGATGATGTTTACATTTTGAACTTGTTCAACTTGTTCATGAAAAAGTTCATGAAAAAGTTTCCATTATCTGCAAAAGGCAATATTTGCTTTTTTTTTTTTTTAAGGACAGGAAAGCTCTGAGGATTTATAAAATAACAGCATTATCTAATGTATATGTATACAAAAGCAATGCCTCACTGAATTCAAAGATATTTGTGCCTAAATAAATTGCCCCACACAGCAGTCTTTTAATATGAGCAGTGTGCTCCTAGCTCAACACTCAATTTGGGAAACATACTTTACAAATCAGTATCAGCTCAAATTAAAGAAAACACATTGACAAACTCCCCATAAATGGTATTACTATCCACTGAAGCTGTACACGATTAATAAGAGAGTATCAAAATTATGCTGGAGAGATTTTGTAGCATTAGGAGATTGGAACCATATATGGTTCTTGTGTCCAAAAATACAAAAGTTTTGGGAAGGGGGCTTAACTTGGATAAGCCATATAATAGGACAAACAGTCCCTGATAGAGGTGTATGGCTGCTTCTCTTCTTATCTAAATAAAAAATAAGAACCTACCAAAAACCTCACAGTATTTCTGGTTTGCACTGCAAGGATGGAAATAGTAAATGTAAACAATTATAAAAGTTATCAATACAGAATTGGATAAAATGTGGGCTATAGTTCTATCTGAGAAATTAACACACAAAGCGAGATTAGAGAGAGAAAAAAATAAAGGAGAATTTGGGGCAATATGGAAACCATTTATTAGTTATATGTACTGAAGTAACAGCAAATTTAAACTGCCCTTAGATTTTGGTTAGATGACTTGGATAAGATACCTCTATTATGAAGAAGACAAGATAAAAGAGCAGAGAAAAAATTATTAGTGAGAGGATTGATAGGGAAGTAGTATGCAAACGTCTGTGACTTTGGAGAAGAGGGAGGGTGGATGGAATAATGATGAATCATAAACAGTGATTTGTAACTCTATTATGATACTGTGTATAATGTATACAAATTAATATTTTAAAATAAAAAACAGAAACCGCACTTACTTTTGAGAAGATGCATATAAGAGGACAGTGTTACTTATGTAACAAACACACACATAAAGTTATATTATTTTAATCTGTTTATTTACCGTGCCTCAAGGTGTGCAACTATAAAACCTATCTCAGGTTTTCTGTTAGGTCTCTCCTCAAATAATGATTTTAAATTATTTACATTTTTCTGCAAAACGTAGCAAGCCTGAAATTACGAGAAAACAGACTTAATAAGGAAGTAATTATATTTCAAAATAAACCAATATAAAGAAAATACAAATAGTGTTTTGTTAAAGATCATGTGACTCAGTAGACATGGACAAGACATTTCTAGCTCATAATCACAACCATTTCTTTATAATTTACATATGGTTACTGTTACAAATTCTATTCAAAGGTAGATCTTAAAACATTTCACTTAAACAAAAGCAGAAAGATACAAAAATGTATCCAATTAACCTAGATGAAATGGCTAGTGATAACAGTTTTATACACTGAACTTTATATATATGGTGCTGCTGCTGCTCAGACGTTTAGTCATCTCCAACTCTTTGTGATCTCATGGACCAGTCCATGCCAGAGCTCCCTGTCGGCCATCACCGCCCCCAGTTCCTTCAAGGTCAAGCCAGTCACTTCAAGGATACCGTCCATCCATCTTGCCCTTGGTCGGCCTCTCTTGCTTTTTCCTTCCATTTTCCCCAGCATCGTGATCTTTTCCAAGCTTTCCTGTCTCCTCATGATGTGGCCAAAATACTTCAGCTTTGCCTCTAATATCCTTCCCTCCAGTGAGCAGCTGGGCATTATTTCCTAGAGGATGGACTGGTTGGATCTTCTTGCGGTCCAAGGCACTCTCAGGATTTTCCTCCAGCACCAGAGTTCAAAAGCGTCTATCTTTCTTCGCTCAGCTTTCCTTATGGTCCAGCTCTCGCACCCATAGGTTACTATGGGGAATACCATTGCTTTGACTATGCGGACCTTCGTTGCCAGTGTGATGTCTCTGCTCTTCACTATTTTGTCAAGGTTGACCATTGCTCTCCTCCCAAGAAGTAAACGTCTTCTGATTTCCTGGCTGCAGTCTGCATCTGCAGTGATATATATATACGGTATTTGCCTTCAAGTCATCTCATTGCATATGGTGACCTCATATGAATTTCATTGGGTTTTCTTAGGCAAGGAATATTCAGAGATGGTTTGCCATTGTCTTCCTCTGAAATACAGCCCACTGCATCTGGTATTCTTAACACTCTTCCATACAAATACCAACAAGACCAGACTCTGCTTAGCTTTCAAGCTCAGAAGCAATTGGGTGACCTGCAGGTATTTAGATAACTGATAACTATCTCCTCCTCCCATCATCATCACTGTTGCTTTCAAAGACCATGAAAAATCAAAAACCAATTACAAATATGAAGATGAACACATTCATTCAGTTTTGCAACAGTCAAAACTTACTGTTCTTTCCTTTCCTTCCTTGAGTCGTCCTAAAATAGCATCTGTGAGGCACAAAGTGCTATTATGCCAAAACTTTTCATTTCCTCCTATCGACTGTGCCTTTTCAAGCATAGCTTTGGCTTGCCCATGTTTTTTTTCCAAGTTAGCGAGCACAGCAAGAAGATAAAGGCACCGTGATGCAGTACATGGGTCATTCATTTCCTAGAAAAAGAACATTTCAAATGTATAACTCCTGTATTTTGCACTTTTTTGCAATGTAAAGTCTTACCATATAACTCATCCTTTTCAATACTGAAGATTTAGAAAATAAAAAATACAGGATTAGTTCATACAGAAAAATGATACAGGATGAGAATCCCACATCTAAAATAATTGGGAACAAAACTGATTTGGATTTTAGATTATTTTTTTTGGATTTTGAATATTGCATTTGCATACACATACATAATGAATATTTGTTAGATGTGAACCAAGTCTGAACACAAAATTCCTTCATGTTTTATACATCATACACATTGCCTGAGGGTAATTTTATTTAAAAAAATTAATAGTTTTGTGCATGAAACAAAGTTTGTGTACACTGAACCACCAGAAAGCAAAGGTGTTACTATCTCAGTATATGGGGTTTTGGAATTTGGAATAAGGGATGCTCAATCTCTGATACAAGGAGCATTATATTCAGTTTTTAAGATAGACCCACTTAAATCAATGGGACTAAAGTTAGTCACATCTAACACTGATTTTAATAGGACTCCTCTATGTAGGGCTAGGCCTGGATTCATTTTATAGCCTGGACCACACATATAATGCTAGTTCATTTCTCTTCCAAATTAACAAATTAAATATACTTCCAACTATCCTTGGTAAATTGTACAGAAAACTTTGCAACCATAAATGAAATATGTATTATCTACCATTATCTGTCAACCATAAGTGAAATATATCTATAATTATATTAAACCAATACCTTGGGCCATACATTACACAAAGACACACTTGGGATCCTTATATTAAAACTACATTTTTATTGGCCGGATGCTAAAATAACATACAAAATGGCCCTTTTTCTATTTGAAGCAACTCAGCTGAGAACTGCATATTTGGAGTCAATTGGTGTAAATTGTAGGGGTGATGTAGATATTTGATCTGGTTCAGGATGTTATTTTAACTTTGGTTGTAATGTGGGTTGTATATAGTATGTGCTAAATGTGTTTGTCAAATTTTTTGATACGGCTGATAGGCTAATCAATAAAACGTACTACCACTATAATTATATTAATTCTTAAAAACAATATTTTAAAACCCAACAAGGTATAATCCTGTTACCTTACCATACTAGTTGTTAACATGCACACTAGAACACTATTTACAGATGTATATTAATACACATCTGTCAATATACTCACTAGAAAACGGGTGACAACTGCTAGAGATGGGGACATGCTAGATTGGTCCTGTTGAGTATTTCCTGGAGTGCAATTTTGCTATGTTTTTGGACCCCTTGGGCTGTTTCAGGCCTGGATAAATAAAAGTTATTTGCCTAGAAAGTAAAATAATTATGACTGTCTGCATATTTTCTTATAAACTAAAGCCATCTCAAAGGCCTGAAAAAAATTGCCTCCCATTCCCCCCTAGTATTTTGAATTGGGTGGGGGACTGCAAAAAAAAACAAAACAACAACTTTTATTCTGTGGTCTAGTGATCCCAGGGAACTGAATAAACAGCCTGGAAGTCTGCACTTCCATGACTCCGGTGCTAGAATATTAATGTCCCTAAAAATGTTTCACAGTACGCTACATGGTCAAGTTCTTTTTGAATATGGGAAATTTATAGCATCTTCTCTTTGTAATCTTTATAATTTATAGCACCTTCTCTTTATATGATATAAATCTAGCTTTAAGCTATGATAATTTAGCTCCATAAGGAAATTTGAAACTTACTAGAAAGGCAGGCTGACTGTGAAAGAAAGAGGAACTTAAGAAACGTTTTCTCCTTAAGAGGTATTTTCTAAATTTCTATTCTAATAAAGCTGACTATCAAAAAATGAACTTTGAATAAATTGTTCAAAGCTGAAAACTAGGAATTCGGACTAAATCCTTCAGAAACATACACAAGATCTTGTCTAGCCTACTGCCTTATCAAAGTGATGCACCTAATATGTGATAGAGAAGTATTTTTCTCTTGAGGACTAGATATGGGATGTTACTTGGAATTTATGGGACCAGTGCATTCATTCATTCATTCATTCGTGGCATTTATGTGACACCAGGTCCCCACATGTTGCACAATCAATAAAAGTGTTTTCAACATGAAGTCAGGATAATTTTGCCTCTTTTCCACACAAAACTGGGAAGCATCTTTCAGGGAGAAAGTTGGAATGAGTTACCTGAGCTGCTTGGTGTGCTTCTGAAAGCAGTAGTCTTGCTGGTTGATATAAACAGAGTTGGAGTAAGACTTCAGCCTTGTCTATCCACAAGTAGGGAAAAGACATCCCACTTAATTCTTTTCCAGTAATAGGATTTAGTTCCAAAATCTGTAAAATATTTTAATCCAGAAATTACCCCTTGGAAAAAAATTGACATTTTGTTAGCACTGCACCGTATGTCAATCAGAATGCAGACTGTGGATAAAATAACTCAAATTCTTTCAAATTCTAAAATACAAGAGACCGAAGCAATGCGTGTTTGGAAACCACAGCTTATTTATTACACAACAGGCTTTCAACAAACAATGTTAATAAAACAATAAAGAGTTGAAAGTCAGCAAAATATTTTGAAATGGCTCATCACTATTCAGTATATGTAAAATGGTGATAAATCACCTTGTCTTTTGCGACAAAGCATTTTATTTCCTGTTCCTCATCAAATAATTCAGTTTCCTTTTGATAATCTTTCAGGGCATTCTCCTTTTTAAATGCAATCTCTTGCCTAAACCTGCAAAGAGAAGGGGGAGAGAGAGATTAGCCTATTTTAGAGAAAATATTAACAGGATGGTGAGTGAAAAAAAAAAATTGAATTTAATTATTTTAAATTCAGTGTAAAGATCACTGTACTCTTTAGATCATAATCTAAGAGCCCAGGAAGTATGGTGGCGTGAAGGCAGCCTTTGAACTTGCTGCTCAGAGGCAGTTTGCAAGGTGATTTGTCAGCCGAGTACAGGAATTTTGCTCTCGATCCAATTTCACTCTGCTGTAAGGGAGAATCAGAGGGGTTTTGCACAGATTAATCTGGCCTCGGCATTTCTGCATTTGTGACCTCCAACTCCCAATTTGAGGAGTAAGCAGAGAAACAAGGGAAGACTGGAGAAGGACCCATGGCTGCCAGACTTGGTTTTCTTTTAAAGTAAGCTTTCTCTTACAAACTGTGGAGTAGCTAAGTTTAAAAGTTCAAAGGTCAAAGACTAATGATATAGACCTTTGATAAGATGAAGACTCACCTGACAAGAAAAAAAGAGATTTATCAATGGTTTTAAAGTAGGACACAAGGCGGGGGTGAGGGGGAAAAGAAAGAAAAAAGAAGAAAGAAGTTAACAGGACTTTTACTGCTTTACTTCCTCCCCAACTTTTGACCAGTTTGAATTCCAGGTGAGAAGAATTAACTTTGGGAGTAGCTGTGAACAAGATAGTAATGTATTGGTATACTGCTTTATTGCTTTACTGCCAGGTAGGATTTCTGCACTAATAAGGAAATTAGAGAAACCATAAATGTAAAATCATACTGAATTGACAGGCGGTCATATCACCTATTATCATTATATTATCTAACATTATCTAAAATCTCCAAATATCTGGATCTTACAAATATAAACAGACAAAGATGTTGGGATGAAGGAGGAGTGTCCTGAAGGAAGAGCAACATCTGAGTGAAAGAAGGAAAAGACAAAGCAGTGTGATTGAAATGATTTGGATTCTGGCTTTTGACTCTCAGTGGAAAGGAAAATAATCAGATAGGTTCCTTCTTTTCTTTTGGCTTTATCCCATCTTTGGACTTGTAAAGTGTCTGAAATGGCTAAGAAAAACAATAGGAAAGAGAGTAGACTCTGGTGAAGGCAGATGAGAAGATTACAGAGTATAGATTAGTAATATGAAAATAAACAGGAAATATTACATTCCTGGGTAAAATAAAAGAGGCATGTCAAAGATGACAACAGCCTCAAAGCAGATCAAGCCTAAAAAAAACCCCCCAAAAAACCCAGGATTGTTGACAGAAATCAAACAATATTAGATTAACTGAATATTCTAACAGAAGAAATGATAAAAATGAATAAAAAGTAGAATGGCTGGAATAAAGAATGGAAATAGGCCAAAGAAACGTGACAGAGAAACTAAAAAAAAAATCTCCTCATCCATTTCAGAATTAAAAGACAGACAAGAGAATCAGGAAAAAATTAACAAAATGAAAGTAAAACAAAAATAGTTCCAAGACTAAATGCAAAAACTCAACTCCAGGAATTTGAAAGGAAACAAAAAGACTTTCCCCTTCAAGTCAGAGGAATCCTGGAGTAGATGACAGGGACTGAGCAACTAGTAATGGAATTAATGGCAGATACACTAGGGAAAACGGATGAGGAAGGAAATTGACAAGGTGCTTAAGGTAAAATCAACATATACATCAAAATACATGCAGCCGAGGGACATACTTGTTACTTTTACAAGAAAAATAATTAGAGATAAATATATCAAAATCATATAAAGGTTCCTATACAACTGGAGGATGACAAGGTAACACTACTTAAAAACCACCTCCCATCATCAGTTGTACATAAAAGAAAACAATACTATTTCCAAATGGAGAAACATAAGCAATACAACAAAATATTTAAATGGCCATTCTCTGAAGAGGTTATGATCAGAAAGAAGTATTGGATTACATCAAAAATGAAAGCCAAGGATTTTATGAGGACAATAGCTCAAGATCTAGAACCAAATATGATAAAGATCAGAGGAGCTACCATTCTCAAAAGGGAATAAATTGAAAACAATCAACTCAAAAATTCAAGAAATATGAACTTTCCAATATAAGAAATTAAATAAGAAATCAACAGCAACAGAACAACTAGACCAAGAGTAAATGTAAGAACCCAAGGTGACATGCATGTCTGTATATTAGAATTTCTGCATTGAGGACCCTAAAAATACTTCACTGAATGTCAATGGTCTCAATTCACTAGACAAAAGGAAAAAAACTTCAGAGCCTAAGATCAACAAAGATTGACTTAATTGCTATTCAGGAAACCCACATAAAAACAAATATAAATCTGATTACACATTGTATCAAACATAGTAAAGAAAATACAGGTAGCAACATATATAAAAGAATACCTATTGCCTATCAAATTAATAGCAGATCAAAAAGGGAGCTTCCAGTTTAGTACAATCCATATAGACAACAAAAAGAGGCTAATATATACACCTCTAACAATAGACATTCTGCTGTATTTACCAAAATATCTTTTTTACCTTATTTACCACAATACACGATGTTTTGGAGACTTCAGTATGATAGCAAAACAAAATATAGACAGAAAATCCATGAATTAAAAACAAAACAAAGGAAGAGAACTTCCACACAGTTGGCAAAATTTTGGAAGTTGAACTAAAAAGGACTTTACATTCCTATCAGACAAACACAACTCACTGTTGAAAACCAATATAATCTGGGCCACAAAAAGCTACCAAACTTCTCTGAAGTGGATCAAGAACAATTTAACAAATCAATTATAATGCAGGAAATGGGTGAAGCTATTCAGAATTTAAAAACAGATAAATCTCCAGGCCCAGGTGGCTATACGGTGACATACTATAAGAGGATAAAAGATGAAACAACACCGATACTAAAAAAAAATGAATTCTGTAATGGAAACAAATCAAATACTGGAGATATGGAAAGAGGCCAGCATTATCTTAAGCCCCAAAGTAGATCAAGACAAAGAATTGGTTCAAAATTACAGACCCATTTCATTATTAACTATCAATTATTAAAATATTTACATCAATATTGGCAAACAGATTAAAAACAACATTAAGAAACTGAATTAAATCTGTTCAAGAACATTTCCTACCTGAAAAGCAAACTAAAGACAAGGATAATCCGAAACATAATAGAACATATTCAAAATTCAAAACTTAAAAATGATTCACTTTCACTACTGGATGTTGAAAAGGCCTTCGAAAGACTAAATTGGAATTTCAATATGTAATTAGTAAAAAATTTAAGATTTGGTGAAAAATGTATCAACAGACTACAAACAATACACATTGAACAAATAGCTAAAATCAAAATCAATTGAGACATGAGAGAAACCGTTGCAATACAGAGAGACATGAGACAGGAGTGTCCTCTCTCACCCCTATACTTGCAATAGAAATCTTAGCAAGGAAACTATGCCAAAATGAAGATCTAATCAGAATGAAAGTGAAAAGTTCAAAATACAAAGTAAAATCATGCACGTGATCAAAGAGCCATAATATCTTTTGATGCAGAATAACACACCTTCCTTGTTCGATTTCATTAATGTATACTCCACCCACTGCTTTCTCATGATATGATGATGCTTGACACAGTTTCAAATCTAAACATATACGGGAGAGTCTGGGAAAAGAAACAATACAATCTGTTACTACAGTAAAAAATTAAAATGCAAGTGCTAAATAAAAGTAGTTCTGATGGCACTCAGGAAACTTTCTAGAAATAAATGACTAGGAAGGAACCAGCAAGATATGCTAGTTTATAGTGAGGCTTCCTCCCTAGCAATGCTGTAAAATGTAGAAGATGAAAAACTGCAGATTCAATCAGAAGGCGTTTGCTCTTAAGTGCAAATAGAATTGCATTTCTGCTTTCAAGCTTTAAACACTTGAAGCATAAACAAAATAGTCTGCATTATTAATTAGTAGTTTTACAGTTACACCATGGCTTTAAAACTGACATATTATTTTGTGCTTTCTGATCTGAAAAACCATAATCCACAAATAACATTGTTAAAATTTATCTATGATTACACAGAGCATAAGACTAGAACTGCATATTCAGTGGCTACTGCATATTTGGAAGACTAAGAGTTCCAGCAATTGATTTTACTGTAAATGGATTTTATTGGAAAGAGGGTATTTAACCCTTTCCTTGTTTGACAAGTTTTTAAGCACTGCCATTCTCCTCACTTCTTTCTATTACAAGTTGGGAAAAGAGGCTTTGTGAGAGTAAAGGCAAAACCCAGTCTTGCAGTATGTGAATAGACTGTACTTCCTACCAAATAACGGCAGGACAGTACTACCAGTGAGCCCTCTCAAGCCTTGTAGGAATACTTCGCTGGCACAAAATAATCTCTGGAAGATTTATTTTATTTATTTATTTACAGAATTTTTATTCCACCCTTCTCACCCTGAAGGGGACTCACAGCGGATCACAGAACACATATACAGCCAACATTCAATGCCAATTATACAATGACAAGACAGACAACAGATAGAGGTATTATATAGGCTTTTCCCCATCTTTGGAGGTTTGCTCAGTTCTGGCCACAAGGGGCTGCTGTTGATCCATCTCCTTGCCAAATAGGATTCTTTGTTCGTAAACTTTTCTTTTTCTGATTGAAACGCCGTGCCTAAAATACCTCTACGCTTCAATACACTTCCCATTTATCTACTCACATTGTTGTTTTCGATCCGCTAGGTGCGCAGGGAGCTGTGTTGAAGATCAGGAGCTCACCCTGTCCCGGCTTCAAATTGTCAACCTTTCGGTTGGCAAGCAAGGTTTAATACAGCTGGCAATTAACCCGCTGTGCTAAAACCAGGTACTTTTATATTAAGCCTCCTTAAAGTAGTAATCCACGTCTGGTGATACTGACGCCTCCAAATCCTTGGACCTCTAATTCTGTTCTCATCTTCTAAACCCAAAGACATTAAAACTAGCATTTTTCTAAGTAGAACCTTAAACTTTTGTCAGTTTAAATCTACTTGGCTGTACTGCAAGAAATAAGTGGGGATGGAAGTAGAAGACAGGAGGATACATTGGATCTACATCACATTACCTTACCTCTCCTGAATTACATTGCCCTACCTCTCCTGCAATGGATATTTCTGGATGTCTCTTGACCACTTTGTCTCAAAGAATTTTAATATTTTTCAGTGGTTTTAGTGCAATGAATACAAACCGAAGATGATAGAGATCTGCCAGACTTCTGCTTTCTGCAACATCACGAGCAATGATCTCAGATAGTTGGAGAACCGGAAGAGTCAAATGAGTACACATAATTGTTTGCAGCTCCTTAACTAAAAGGTTTAGGTAATATAAAGTGCGTGTCTGAAAATTGAAGAGAAAGCAGATAATGAACACATTGAAATAGTTCTGTGGCAATTCTGTATTCACAGTTCCCAAGGAAAAGTCCACTAAAGTCATATTCTCCAATAGTACACAAAGCTGCCATTTGGGAGAGGTGGGTTTTACAAATTCCCTTGTCAAATTCCCACCTCCACATTCTATTTCTCTCTGAAATACATTGCCAAAATGGATGCAAGATGTTTTAGTGCCCAGCAGAACAGAAACTCTGACTCTGTTATCAATGGTTTTGAATGGAGGCTGCCTTAATATGACCCATAAGCCTTGACAGTCGTATTGTCCATCCAAATTTGAACATGACAAACCTTTTAGCTGGGGTTAAAATGTCAGCAACACTAGTAGCACAGCCTTTAATTCCAAGAAATTGATGCTGCATTTTCTGTCTGATGTATATCATTTTTCTTGCAGACTCATTCCCCAACCTATCAGACTCATATCTGTCATCACCCTCACAATCTCCTGGAAGTGAAAAGGTACACCACTAACTGAGTTGGCATATTTTTCCTCTTCAGATCCATCTAAAGTAATATATTTTGTCAGCTCTAACTAAAATATTTTGCCTCACTGCTCAGGAGAAGGGTAAAATGTGTCATGGATTGGTCCTATCATCCATCCTGAGAATGATGGTGGCACAGGACTTTCTCAGATGTCCTACGACACTGGTTGTCAGCTCTGGTTTAAATTAGGGAAACTTTAGTCCTTCCAAGAGCTTCTTCTAAGAGGTTTAGTACAGGTAAGCTGAAAAATAGTGCAGCCAAACTGAGGGCAGTATTGTTTATATAGTTTGCTCATCTCCCACATAATGTTTTTGCCACAGTAAACCTGTATTTTTATATGAAGTGAATCATATACAGCCCACAGTAAAATCTCCTTAGGTCATTTTCATGTTACTCACAGGTGCTAAAATTGTTTCCCTGTTCACAGCACAGCCACTTGAGTCCTGCTTGAAGGCTTCTCTAACTTCTTCAGGGCATTCATAATTAGCCCATTCTTCCACACTTGCTGGTAAAGCTTCAATTGGTCCTTTCCGTTTAGCTTTCTCCTTAATAGCCGACTGTGCTTGTTTGCCATCTTTTGAAGTCTTATCTTTTTTAGGAGGAGTTGTCGGTGAAGTCTTTTGAAAAAAAGAAAAGGTTAAAAAAACCCAATTTGTATGTTTGTACTGTAGAGTGGAACAGCAGTAGATAAAATGTTCTATATCACATACATGCACCCTCTACATCCAAAACTATATTATTGTCCCATTGATTTTAACAAAACTCTAGGTCATGATAATAGACCCTTCTCTAGTAATTGGGTATACTTAAAACCAAGACTTTTATTTGAAAGAATTTTTTGTTTCATTTACATTACATTAAAAATACCTGTCTGGCCTCTTTTGAGGATTTATCCTTTTTAGGAGGGGTTGTTGGTGAAGTCTTACCAGGAGCAGGCTTCAGAAAAAAAGGAAAAAGGTAAGCAAAACATTAATACATTTTAAACTATACAATGCACCGCTATATATTGCTAAATACAAAATTATATATCATACATATACATATTCCTACACATCTAAAACGTCAGTATTTCTTCAGTAGATTTAATAAAACTCTAGATCATTGAGGAGCTGAAGCTGAATCTACACTGTAATGTAATGCAGTTTGGAAGTATTTTATATAGTCAGTGTTGACCCATAAAATGCAGTTAAACTGTGTTACATGGGTCTACACTTGAAATATAATGCTATTTCAAATTTAATTATATGGCGGTATAGAATAATAATAATAATAATAATAATAATAATAATAATAATAATAATAATGTTTATTTGTATCCCACCACCATCTCCCCTGTAGGGGACTCGGGGCGGCTCACAGAAATATCAAATACGAAACAATAACAATATACAATACATCAATAAACAATAACATGCACCAATTGTAATATTTACACATTAACCAAAAAGAATAAAAACACACTTATTAAAAACATAGAATTTAAAAACAGTGAGGTTGTAATAGTAGATTAGCAAAGTGCACATCATAGGTTGTAAACTCAAAACATAGATAAAGTGCTACAGATTCGTTTGAGGTCAATTTGGGATGAGAGTTGCCCTGAGCTAATGTCAAGTAACCAGGAGAAGTGTGACCAATGCAGGAAAGGTCGAGGAATATAGTTATGATTTTGATGGGGATGGGCGATCTTAACCAAAGGCCTGAGTGAAAAGCCAGGTTTTCAGGCTCTTCCGAAGATCTAGATCTAGCCTAAGTGTACAGCGTGTTGGGTTTCTACTAGCCAATTGCAAGGAGGAATGCAGATCATGCTAGCAAACAAAATTCAACTTAGAGGATTTGTGAAAATATAACATGCAATTCTAACTATGCTTATATTTAAGCCTCATTAATCTACACCTACAGCAGATCAACTGAATTAATGGATTTATTACATACATTCTAACATACTATTCAGCAATTGACTTAATAGGTCTACTCTGGCATGGAGTAGCAACTGAATGTAAACCGTTGTTTTCAAGACAGATTATATACAAGGAAGCATCCTTAAACTTATAGGTTTGGGCTGTCTAATCACTTAATATGAAAACTACTTGTGGGAGAAAAATGCAAGTTTTTTATTTGAAGAAATGCCTTACTTGCTTTGTCTCTTTCTTCCCTTTTGATTTTGGACTACCAGTTGGAGTTGGTGAAAGTTTGCCCAATGCTTTTAAAACAGATCGTGCTGTTGTCAGTGATATCTGGAAGAATAATCATAATTGTGTTTTTTCCCACCACAGTGAGTGAGCATTAAGCAAAAAGCATTAAGGAAAAATACATAATATTCTTCCTGTGTGGGACAAACAAAAAATTTGTCACCAAAAAAGATAAGTTAGGAGAATTTTATACATATGCTAATAATAATAATCTTCATTTACAGAAATAAAACTTAAATAGTTACAAATTCATAGCTTAGATCTTAGATATGTTAACCTATGGATGTTCACAGAAGGAAAGTTTCTTGTCTTGGTCACTCTTGGAATAGCTTCCTGAACAACGTGGTTTGCTAGTTCTCGGAATAGAAGGTGAAAACAAGAAAGTTTGCTTTTCCTCTACATTATGTTAACTTATATTGGGGAGCAAGCATAATTTGAGCTGATCCTTTCTCCCCATTTGTGTCCTCCAATTCTGTACTATATTGTTTGGGAACTCTACCAACCAGAAAGGTTTTCAGATAGTACAGCTGGCTGCTGGGGGAAAAGCTAATGGGAAACTCTTTTTTTCAAGATTAAGTTAAATTATTTTTTGGATGCAAACCATCTTAACAATCAAACTCTCAAATAACTAAAGTTATACAATAGTATTTGTTGTGAATGAGTCTTCTGAGGCTGTTAGTGATAATGGTAGGATCAGGAGGGGAAGGAAGAATCCTCGCGAGGAGGGCTTGTTGGAAGATTTACATAGGAAGAGAGTCAGGGAGATAGATGAGGAATCCTCAGATGAGGATTCATTTGGGGAGTTGGAAGGGGATCCTGAGGTGGAAATGGATGCTGAGGAATCGGTGGTGGCGGAAGGAGTTGGCATAGACTGGACACGGGCTCTGGAGGATCTTGGGGAGGAAACTGGGCCCATGGATGCTGAGGACGCAGGAGAGGCTTGGGTTTCTTCAGAAGCAGACCCCACATGGTCTGTCTGGAGGAATGAGGGCAATTCCGCAGGTGTGGACGCCTGATCCTAAGGCGTTGGCTGTTTGGCGCTCGGACTCTGATGAAGAGCTTGGGACACCTGATCCTAAGGCGTTGGTTGTTTGGACGCCCAAGGAAACCTAAATAAATTGGGGGGTTTTGGCCATTGTTCCTTGCGTGTGGCAAGGTGTTGTTGGGCGCCATTGGGTTTCCTGTACTTGACTCCGAAGACTGGCTTGGGACTTTGCAACCAATGTAAGTTTGATCTGGGTTATTCTACGACGGAGGGCTGGAACTGTGTGGGTTTTCTGTTTGGACTGCATTGTTATTACTATTTTGCATTAGCTGCCGCTCGCCTCCGTCGTCTTGGCTTTTTGTGTTATCCTGTGACGTGGACCCTGTTGTGACGACTTCATCCCTTTGGACCTTGGACTGGATTTCGACTTGGCATATCTCTTCGCTCCCAAAACTCGGCTTGGCACCATTCCTATCTCCGTGGTTGTCTTCCGTTGCTGACTACTGGCTTCATCTTCGACTCTGACGCTGTTTTCCAACCCCGACTTCGGACCGGCTTGACTTCGCTACGACGCTTCACTGCTTTGACATCTGGCTTGGCTTTCAACTCCACAGCGATTTGTCGCTATTGTTTCAGCGTTTTCCAGCTTAGCTTGCTTGTGCCGTTTTTGGCGAAGAACTTTAGCCCGGTTTGGGCTTTCTTTTGAGTTTTGGGGTTTTTTCTGTACTCTTGGGTTTTGGGAAAGTTTTGAGCTTCCGGGATTATCTGTCTTTGTTTGTTTTGCCGTTTTGAGTCTGCTTTGCAATTTTGAACTTGATTCAAGCACCTTGGTTCTAATCCGGATTATATCTCCGGATAATCCGGATTATACGACGGTTTGTTCTTTTGGCATTTTCTTCGTTTTGAATGCTTATTTACACTGAAGTTTAAGTGTTATAAGCTCCTAAGACAGTTTATTGAGCTGTTTTGAGTTGTTTGTTAAATAAACTGCATTTATCTAACTGGCTGGCGTCTGACCTTTGTCAGTATTCCATAGTAACAATATTCTTTATTCCTGTAAACTCAAAAATGCATCATTTCTCCCTCTTTAATCAGAACCATGGAAGAAGACCTGAGGCCTAAAGAGGATTGTTATGCACTATATTATCTTATACCTTTTGTTTATATTGTCACATATACTATATTGATATCCTCTTCCTATATAATATGCTATGCACTATATAAAATTTTATACTTTTTGTTTATATTGTCATATATACTGTATCGATATCCCCCCTCCAAATCTGTTACCCTAAGAGTTCAAATTTTACAGGAACTTTCTACAAAAAAGACCTCGAAGGCCCACAGGTTTTTCTAAAATACAACTCAATCCAATTGACAACTATAATATGATGGTGTTCATAACTATATCAGAAAATAGGGTAAAAAAACACTTGTGTCATGAAAACATTTCCTAGTAGAAGGGTTGTTCCTTAGATGGTTGAAATTTCCAACATTTAAAACCTTTCTGAACAGTTGGTTAGTTGACAAATTTAAGTTTAAGAGACATAGAATGGACTAGCTGTGCCCGGCCACATGTTGTTGTGGCATAGTCAAATGTACTGTCCGCTTGTGGGACAGAGTTAACAACAAAACCACTGGGTCCAATCACACCAAATTTGGCAGAAAAATGCCTGACTATCTAATGACTGACCACAACAAAGAAAAAATCATACACACAGAGAAAAAAGGTATTTAAAACCCAAAAAAATAACAACAACATACAGCACATACAGTGCCTCCTTCCTTCTTTTCCTCTCTCACATAACATTATAATATATACAAAGCATGTGAAAACTTGGGCCCTCTAGGAGTTTTGGACTTCAATTTCCACAATCCCAAACAGCCTACTGGCTGTTGGGAATCATGGGCGTTGAAGTCCAAAACACCTAGAGGGCCAACAAGATAGCACAAACCCCTACCATCTCAAATAACATTATAATATATACCAGGCATGGACAAACTTGGGCCCTCTAGGTGTTTTGGACTTCAACTTCCACAATCCCAAACAGCTAACTGGCTATTAGGAATTGGGGAAGTTGAAGTCCATAATAATAATAATAATAATAATAATAATAATAATAATAATAATAATAAAACTTTATTTATACCCCGCCACCATCTCCCCAACGGGGACTCGGGGTGGCTTACATGAGGCCATGCCCAGGACAATACAATATAACAAAATATAGAAACAACTTATCATAATACAATTAAACAATACAATAGATAATAATGTACAGTACAACACAAAGTCAAGAAAGCAATATAACAAGGGCGGGTCAAAAAACACTAAGTTAAAACTCGGGGTGAGAAAGGGATAAGAATAAAAACCTCAGGGGACAGGGACATCAGATAGTGAAACAGTCTAGAGGATAAATGTTGGGGGGAGTAACAAAACACCAAGAGGTCCCAAGTTTGTCCATGCCTGGTAAAAACAGATAAAATATACACATTAGAGGAGCTACAGTAATACCGTTATGAGAAAGTGCTGTTCAAGCTGACCTAGGAATTGTGGGAGAAGTCCAAAACAGCTAGTGGGCCCAAGTTTGCCCATGCCTGGTAATTACAGATAAAATATCCACAAATATATTAACAAAACCTGGCTCTCAGAATTAAAAACTCTAAAACCAGGACAGTAAATAAAGAACAACACTCTGAAAACAGGGGAATTCCAGACAGGAACTCCAGACCTCCCAACAGGGAGGAATCAGCCAGGCTTTCAAGTTACAAGGCCATTAAATGCTAATCAAGGTGGCCAATTGACTATGCCACAACAACACGTGGCCGGGCATAGCTAGTCCATTCTATGTCTCTTAAACTTATTAGCCTATACAGCAAAATGTTCTAATGTAGAAAACAACCACTGCCATCATTGTTGTTATAAAGTAAAAATGATGGGTTAAGAAAACATAATTCTACATAGGGCATCTGAGAGGATGGAGAAAGGGGGAATTGGTTCTGTTTGAGAGTTATTAATTAATTAATTAAATTTGTACCCTGCTTTCTTTCTCTAAAACAGCGGTTCCCAACCTTGCGCCTCCAGGTGTTTTGGACCTCAGCTCCCACAGTTCCTAAAAGCTGGTAAGCTGGATGGAATTTCTGGAAGTTGAAGTCCAAAATACCTGTAGGCCCAAAAGTTGGGAACCACTGCTCTAAAACAAAAGTCAAACATATTTCATGGCATGATGGGTTTCAGGAGACAGCTGGATCTGTTTGATTCAAAGTTTTTCTGAAGTCCTTCTGGTAATGTTCCCTGAAACACTGAATTCATGAAGTAGCAGGAGAAACTCCACTTTGTCCCAACCTTGTTATTACTATGGGGTAATTTTCAAGGATTAAGTATGATCAAAATTATACACAGTTTAATAGAACATATTTAAAGCTATGATCTTGAAAACTTTGTTGACAATGCTATCTATTAAAATGATCACAGTTATAGCTGAATTTATCAAAATGATCAGAGAAACATAGGGAATACAATCCCGATCTAAACCAATTTGAGGTATTATGTATATTTGAATATTTCTATCACTCCTGTTCAAACTGGCACTCTTCTGCATCCTACAGTCTTCTAAATCTGGAGATTGTTTATTTTTGAAAAATAATGTGCACTTCTTTGGGAAAAGCACTTGTAATAATAATAATAATAATAATAATAATAATAACAACAACAATAACTTTATTTTTATATCCCGCCTCCATCTCCCCGAAGGTACTCGGGGCGGCTTACATGAGGACGAGCCCAACATTAACATAGGTTAAAACACAAACTTGTATTCAAGTCCACCAAAGAATTACACACAATTAAAATTCATGTTCATCAAAAACTATACAATAATTATCCTTTTTGAATGACCCATGTTATTACTGAATTCTACCAGTTCAAGCATAATCAGTTTATAAAAAATCACACAGCACATTAAACAATCTGCCAAACACATGTGTTAATCTTCTCACCTGCCACATGCGCATCATGAACGTATATGCCATCAAACAGTGCTGCTCATGGAAAGGGGACTCATGGCCAGAAATGACTGCCATTACAGTATGAGCTCTAACCAAAGCTTCCAACTGCTTTATGTATTTTATATCTCTGATCATAATTTGGCCTCTTGAATCTACAGTCAGAAGTAACAATGAATAACGCTATAGGAAAATGTTAGTGATATACAGAATACTAGAGTAAATACTGTGGATAGACTGGTTGTGTTAATAATAACATGAAACAATTCTTTTTCTTTCTGAACTGATTCAGAAGAGTGCTCTTCTCTAAATCCAATTTTGATAATAAAAAGCAACAAAGTAAGCATTTTGTATGGTGCTTTTCCTTATTAAAAAAAGTAGCAGTCATGCTACAACTGACCAAAAGGGTGACAGCAAATTCTAAGATATGTACAACTGCAAGACTGGGAATCCTGTAGCAGTCCAAATGTTCATAGAGGACACCTCCAGAACGTTTTAACATTGGTTATCCTGGATGAAGCTGACTGGAGTTGTAGTCCCAAAATATCTGGCAGGATTCATGATTCCTATTCGTTCTCACCCATGAAAATGAAGACAAATATAAGCAACAGGGCAGCTCCAGAAGAAACCAAAGCTAAAATATATCCCTGTCACAAAATAACAAAACATGCAATGAAGAAGAAACAATGCAATAGACTTAAGATCTTTTGTTGAATTAAGTACCTTCATCCTCAGGGCTATTTCTAACAGGGTTGAGGTACAACAATATATTTATTGCCCAGTCCAGATGTTTAATAGCTTCATTAAGAGGAAATTCTTTGCAATATAGCCATTCAGCAAAGTCAATCAAATTATCCACTTTCTTTAATTCAAATTCTTTTTTCTGTATAAAGACCATAATACATCATTAGTCTTCTTGGAGGGAAAAAGAAAAATTATACATCTGAAACAAACAGCTCCCCCCCCCCCCCCCGCAACTGGCAGAGATTAGGACGTTGTGATCCCTTGGCCACAGATTCTCCTCTCCTCCCCAAACAAAGCCAGACATTCAGAAAATTGCACAAGTAATATTATCTTTAAAAAGTAGAAATATCCATACCTGTAAAACTTCAATTGCATTTTGGTAACAAGTTAACTGTCCCATAATATCTGGGGACACTGATGCCAGTCGATGCCACATATGTGACAAGTAGTCCTCACTTTCATCTCTGAATTTCTGTATTTCCATGATATAGTTACGCCCAAGTCTTGCCTTTACCATTACCATATGTTTAAAAATTGGACTATGGGAAATAATTTTACAGAATAAATGTTAGATTTAATACAGTAAGCTCAAGTAATATTTTAATGCTGCTGTTGTTTTCACTGACACACAAACTGTTTATTCATCTATCAGTCATGAAAAAGAATCCAGATGATCATTGCTCCAAAAAATGGTGTTCTAGACTTTAGTCTTATAGCAATTACAAATAATTTGATTATTTTGGCATGGCAGGGAGGTTGCACTAAATGTAGTCTTGGTATCTTCCAACTCTATGATTCTATGTTGCTATTGAAATGTAAATTCATTATATCATTGCTATCAAAGGAAATGACCTCAACAGCTAGTACAGAAGAAGAAAGGCCAGTCTAAGGAAAAACACAGGGACCATTTATCTCCTGATTATCTTGTCCTGCTGATCACACTGATGCTCATTTACTTCCAATATTGGTATCTAAGATAGCCATAACATTCTCTATTTATTAAATCTTACTAATATTCCAAAGAACTTACAGTCTGTGTTTTGTTCTAGGAAGAGTTTGAACTGCTTCATCTAACACTTTGAGGCCTCCTTTCCAGTCATTTTTATCAGCATATACTTGGAACAATAACACGTACAAGAATGTCCTTAAAGTCAAGTCTTCTTCAGCACCTTTGAAAGATTTTAAAATAAAATGTAATCAAGGCAAAACCAATCTACTCACCTAATTAAAAATAAAATAACTTATTGAAATCAAACAATCCAAACATACCTGGATAAAAATGTCCATCAGGCAAACTGCTGCTTTGAAAATCTACTGTAGGCCATTGATGCAAATCCAACATATGTTCTGCTTCCTAAATGATGTGGTACACAGTGGCGAGGAAAGAAGGAAAAGAGGAACATTTTAACTGTCATTAATACATTTTTGAAATGGAAAGGCAGGGGAACATGATTTACTTTTGAAGGAATCAGGGTCAGCATACCATTCATTTCTTCAATGGGGGTTCAGAGTCGGGTTACCAACTCCTTAATGCTCCACAAACAGACTAATGCTAATTGAAT
The DNA here is from genome assembly GCF_035594765.1 of Anolis carolinensis. Classification (NCBI taxonomy): domain Eukaryota; kingdom Metazoa; phylum Chordata; class Lepidosauria; order Squamata; family Anolidae; genus Anolis; species Anolis carolinensis. Next base: position 204,523,968 of record NC_085843.1, read on the forward strand.
AGAATATTCTTTATTAGCTATTTAAATTGATTCAAATCAACAAAATGGAGTCTTTCAGAGAACCTATTTACTAGGCTTGCTCAAATAATTCGATTTCCCCGTTTGTCGTTAGTAATTTGTTAGTTTTGTAACTTGTGAAGCAATATTCGACCTAGATTGTCCACTCGTGTGGATCCCGCGGTTTCGAACCACGATAGGCCCTTTTTCTAATGTCATCGTTTTTTTTTCGTTAGGAAAACAAGGTTTTGCAAATCACCCAAACTTGTTTAAGTGCACTGGGGCAACCTAGATATTGTTTCCACCTTGTGGCCAATCAGAGAGCACGTTTAACCCAGGGGAGGGGCTTGTATGTCCTGAATGAAAAGAGCGTGCAAGGGAGCCTCGTGGCTCATTTGGCTCGGGATCTGCAGAGAGAGGGTGGTTGGGACTGAGATTCCAGGCAGGCAGGCAAGATTGCTTCCTTCCTTGGCTGAGCTAAAGAAGACCGGGAGAAAGGGTGGGTGGGTGAGGACTGAGGAGGAAAACGGGTGGGTGGGTATTTGGGTTAGGGTGTTTTTTCAAAGGGCCTGTGGGCTTTTTTTCCCCACCAGCTTGGCGTTTGCCATTTGCCCACCAGCCCTGCAATTTTTCTGCTGCGCCATATTGCCTGGGGCGGGGTGGGCTTTCGTTTGATTAGGAAACTTTTCTTTGCATAGGCATTAAAGTGAGTTGCAAATAGAAGAAATCAAATATTCCAATTTTCATTTTGCAAAGTCTGGCAAAACTCCCCATAATCCACCGAAAAATAACTTGGGGAAAAGGGAGGGTGTATTGTTTTTCCCTCTTTCCTTTCAGTGCGCTGCAAATCTCTTTCTCCTATCAACGCTAGCAAAGTCCGGCAAAAGGTTGCAAGTCCCATTATCCTCCGCAATACCACTTGGTTTGGGCAAAAGGGAGGGTGTATTTGTTTTCCCCTCTTTCCTTTCTTCCCTGAGCTGCTCATAGGGCTGGCAGCAGTGACTCTCTTTCCCTATCAACGCTAGCAAAGTCTGGCAAAAGGTTGCAAGTCCCATTATCCTCCGCAATACAACTTGGTTTGGGCAAAAGGGAGGTTGTATTTCTTTTTCCCTCTTTCTTTTCTCTGAGCTGCTCAATTTGGGCTCGCAGCAAATCTCTTTCCCCTATCAACCCTAGCAAAGTCTGGCCAAAGGTTGCAAGTCCCATCATCCTCCGCAATACAACTTGGTTTGGGCAAAAGGGAGGGTGTATTTCTTTTTCCTTCTTTCTTTTCTCTGAGCTGCTCAATTTGGGCTCGCAGCAAATCTCTTTCTTCTATCAACCCTAGCAAAGTCTGGCCAAAGGTTGCAAGTCCCATCATCCTCCGCAATACAACTTGGTTTGGGCAAAAGGGAGGGTGTATTTCTTTTTCCCTCTTTCCTTTCTCTGAGCTTGTCAGGACCCAGGCTGCAGAGCACCAATAACCTTGCGCAGAGACCAGATTCTATCTAATATCTTTATTAAAGAAATATATAAAGTCAATAAAAACAAGTGAAGAATAAAGTTCAGAAGCAGACCTTTCAGGAAAGGCCAAATATAGTCCAGGAAAATAATGTCCAATATAAGATATTAGAGTCCAAGGTTATAATCCATTAACCGAAACACACACTTTGCCAAGCAGAAGTGTGGGGAGATGACAAGGTCTTTAGTCCATTGAAGCTTGACAACAAGGCTAGAACTTAAGCTTGATTCTTGGCTGGATCAAAGACTTGAAACGTGGCAACTTGAAGCATGAAACAAGGTCCGTGGCAAAACGTGAGACAAGGCAAGACTTGAAACTAGATCCGGGAAGCAGGGAACAAGGAATACGAAGTCCACACACGATCTCTCTCTCAAGCTGATCAATTGACTCCGAAAGGTTCCCCTTGCGGCAAAACCCCTATATAGGGTCTTGTTTTCCCGCCAACAGAACACTTTCCCTGGAGAACAAGAAGTGAAAGCCAACTCTGTCCAGATGCATGACTCCTTAGAATTTCCCAAGGGAAGCAGACCTAATCAGCTAATTGTCTGGCAGCGATTCTGAGGCTCCGGCGATTAGCCTCCCTGACTCCTCTATCTCTATTATAATTGTCCTTTCGGGAAAACGGGGGAGAATTCTGCCCAAGGCTTGTTTGGTTAACTTCCTGAGGACAAACATCCTCCAGGTGGAGAGGCTCCGATTCAAGCTGAACCGGTGGAAATCCCACGTTTTCCTCCTCGTCTGCCACAATAGCACTAGGAACGGGACTACAAGGCCCATGAGACATCACAGAGCTGCTCATAGGGCTGGCAGCAGTGACTCTCTTTCTCCTATCAACCCTAGCAAAGTCTGGCCAAAGGTTGCAAGTCCCATCATCCTCCGCAAAACCACTTGGTTTGGGCAAAAGGGAGGGTGTATTTCTTTTTCCCTCTTTCCTTTCTCTGAGCTGCTCATAGGGCTGGCAGCTGTGACTCTCTTTCCCCTATCAACCCTAGCAAAGTCTGGCAAAAGGTAGCAAGTCCCATAATCCTCCGCAATACAACTTGGTTTGGGGAAAAGGGAGGGTGTATTTCACAGTGAAGGAACCTCTATTGAACAGGAAATAACAATTCAAAAGCAGGAACAGATTTTTGCAATTGTTAAATAAAGTTTTTTAATATAAACTATGAAATTGCGCAATAAATCTTAGGAAAAGGCAAACGCTCTGCAATTTGGCGAGCAAGCAGGGTGGATTGTGTTCTCCCATTGTACCAAATTTGATCAGTATAGCTGAAAAAATGAGTGCAGGAGAGCCCCATAAAAGCCCCCCCCCTTGGGCTGTTTTGGGCCACTGTGCATGCGCGTCCGCCATTAACGAATTACTTTTGAAACTAATGAATTTTTGTTAATTTCGAATTTTTTTGAGGGCAAAATTCGGAAATGACATCAGAAACAAAACGCTACCCCCCCCCCCCTACTTTTGAAACGAGTTTAGAATCAAATTTTTCGTGGATCGCTCAAGCCTACTATTTACATCTTGGTATAAATCTGTATGACTTAAATCAACCTAATTCTGCTATTGAGCAAAAGGGACATGCACCTATGAATAAATTAGACAATATTAAGTCTTTTGGTTATTAATTTGGGAGGCAAAACTCAACCACAGGTCACAAAAAACAATACATTACCTGCTTATGTTTAGACTCTGATGCTTTAATGATGCTCTTGAGAATGACCTCAGTGGGCAGTTTGAGCTGTTGCCTGTCTGCTGAGGAACCAATGAAAGGTAAGCAAGCATTCCAGAAATGTCTACCTGCTATCATGGCAAGATCAATATCACCAGCTTCTCCTGCAAATCTAGAAAAGCGAAACACAGCAATATAGCTCTTATTATTTCTCCTTGTAGCAAAGATTGCACACGTGACAGGGGATTACAATGTCAGTCAATCACTTCCTGAGTGATAACAGAACAGATCCCTATTGATCACAGTAGCTGCTGACCCATAAGTGGGTTGGGGAACTTTCATGGTCTTTATATGGACTAAATTATACGTAATCACCATGTTTACAAGCAGCCATGAATGTACAACTCTTGGTTACACATTTGTAACTATCCATCAGGATTGTCATGGGAAAACAAATTTCCTGAAAAAGACCAAATTGCCAAGAATTCTGCAGATTTTCTCAATTTTCTTAAAAAGATGGCTCAGTTTTTGTCAGGTCCTTTTTTAACTTAGGATCAGAAAATCTATGGGTATTCTCTACATCCCTGAAACATACCTTGCACTTTCCACAAAGGATTTTGATGCGACAGCACGCATATGCTTTTTGCCACCCAAATTTTCCATCATGCTTTTCCCTTGTGTACAAGCAGCAATACTTAGCATTTGTTGTCTTGCTGAGTAGTCACTCCTGTATAAAAAAGCCCAAGATGTTGACAGGGGAAGTACAATATTAGAGAGAGAGAAACAAATATCCAGTACCTTTGCCAGCAAAGAATACTTCTGTTTCCAGTGGTGAGCTTAAAATGGGAATGAGAGGTTGCTATTTACCATGAATGGTCGTTTTAGGAACCATTCATCTCATGCCAACCTGATCAAGACAGGAATCTCAAAGTATTCCAAACGATTGCATCTTTTACTGCTAACACACTCTCCCCTCAATTTGATTATACAGCCTTGCTGACTATCAAAAATATTGAACAATGATAGAACAGAAAGAAATTGAAGATTTTCATATATTTCTTCAATTGTAACATGCCATCGATTGCAAGGTGCACCCTAATTTCAGTACCACTACCGCCAACAAAAATACCTAAGATGTGTCCCCTTTTTAGAGATGTATTGTTTATATAAGAAAAAAATGTGTCCTAGAACTAAAGAAATACAATCTCTCTCTCTCTTCCTACCACATCATAGATCTTAATTTCCTACAAACATCCTGTTATTTATTGGATTCTCCCCCTGAGAATCAAGTAGCTTTTAAAACATTTTTGAAAGTGTTATTTGAATGTTCTGCAAGGAAATCTGCTACAACTTGCTAGCCTTCTGTTTCTCCTGGAGGCTCTCCTGACCTGAATTGCCACTTGCATTTAAACACAATATTAGGACCTTAACAACTCCTTAAAAAGCTCAACCTCAAACAACCTACTGCTATCAGTTTCCTTATCTGCTTCCTCCTCAGAATTCTCTTCATCTTCACTACCAAACTCCTCTGTATCATTTTTACAAGTTGGACCTAAATCCGTCACAGGTAAGTTACATTCAGAAACTGCCCTATCAACAGAATTGTGTGGATCAACCAAATGCATTGTTTTTTCTTCATATTTCAAAGCTTTAGCATAAGAAAAAAAACGTCAATGCCTTCCTTTCTTAACTCTTTGGCATTAACATCATGAGGAGACAAGAAAGCTTGGAAAAGATCAAGATGCTGGGGAAAATGGAAGGAAAAAGGAAGAGAGGCCGACCAAGGGCAAGATGGATGGACGGTATCCTTGAAGTGACTGGGTTGACCTTGAAGGAACTGGGGGCGGTGACGGCCGACAGGGAGCTCTGGCGTGGACTGGTCCATGCGGTCACGAAGAGTCGGAGACGACTAAACGACTGAGCAGCAGCACCTGTTCAATCAGATCTCACTGAATTTTATTACTTACATGAGATTAGTGATGATAGTAACATTAAATAATGTATGTACTGAATCAAACTGATCTATCGAATCATTAAAATTTTAAAATGACTGAAATTACCTAAATTTGATAAATGTATTGTATTTAATAATTTTTGACTACGTAATGTTCACTGTTTGATATTGCACCAGAATTGGGAAAACGGCATTGCTGAACTCAAGGGGATATTTTTGTTTCCCCTTAAAATTACTTCCCCCTTAAAATGAATATAAGTCATTCCATTATTTCCCCATTTTTTCTTTTGTATGATTCATATTATTTCTTTTTAATCTTTCCCTTGTACCAACCCCTTTTCTTTGCTGTTTTTGATTTGCTTACTTGTCCTGTATGTTAATCAGGGTTCACTCTCCCATTTAACTGTTCCTGATTGGATCTCTACCTTTCCTGGATTTGACCTTCCTTCCTGAGTGAAATCTTGCAACTTGGTATTCAGGAGTTGTGCCTGAACTAACAAGTTTTGCAAGTCTATTTAAGTTTTGAAATGGACTTATTTTTCTCATTTCCAATCTTACCACTCTGGCTCAGCTTCTTTTGTTTTTAATCGTGCTGCCTGCTGCTGTGGAGACAAATTTTCATTTTCATTCTCACTGGAGATAATAAATACATTTTTTAATCGCAACTCTACTTCTAACTCAGAGATCTATCATTTAAGTGGCAATTGAATTCTTATATTAGCCACATTACGCCTCTCACTCCCTGTGACCTGCAGACTTGCAGTCTTAATGAAATTAATTCATTGACCGCTTGTTGCTTCCTCATATCTGAAGGCAAGTGGGCATCATCTGACACACTATCCACTTCATTCTGCTTTGCTCATCCTGCTTCAAAAGCCACGACCTACCTAACTGCATTGAGCCCATCTCAATTTTTGAAAATTAATTTAAATTGGAAACTATTAAAGGGGGAGAAAAAGGGGAAATCCAACTGTTGGCAAGACAGGGTTTAAAAAAAAACTGATGGACAATGGCTACAACAGTTTGGAAATTCCTTGATCAGCCTGGCCTATGTGTAGTGGATTGCTCCTTCAGAGAATGTCTGAACTTGAAAAGTTTTAAATATTCAGAATTTGTTCTATCAATGTTATATCATCCTCTAAACAAGAAAATAACAATGTTTAAAAATATCCTTTTATATATATATCATGAAAATACATATTTTTATAAAAGAATTAGGCAGCACATTTACTATTTCTGTTAGGTTCCTAGACTACACTTGAAAAGGACTGATTAGGGGTATTAATACTCAGTCTTGTCAGACATACACATACCATACCAACAGGATGCAGAGTGTAATTAAATGAGATATACAGTTTTGTACTTTAATAAGAACCCTACTGTCTCCTTGGTGATGAGGAAGTTGGATTTTTCCTTAAAACAAGTCATAGTTCAATATTACATCCAAAATAGTTAGCTGTGGTTCACATTAATTGTGGTTTCAGAGTAAGCTAGGATGTGAAACTAACTCATATTAATGTGGGAGTTTGTTATATCAAAATTGGTCCTTATTCATTAAAAGATAAATGAAACATGTCATCTGCAAGCAATCTCCAATACAGTAAGAAACATTATTAAATAGGAACAAAATACATTTTATTTATTTTAGTGAAAGGTATGATATAGTTACATGCTTCATGATTTTTTTCATCGCATTATAGTCACACACCCTTTTTTCGACCATAAAATATTTATTTTAGATCCTCTAATGCTGATGGATTGGAAAGCCTTGCTGATCTTGCTCTGCAGGAAGGGAGGACAGATGATGGGTGGGCAGACGAAACAGAGATGGATAACCAGGCATAAGTGAGGCAAGCAAATATCTAATCAGGAGCTGTCTAGTGCACACTGCAGGCCAAAACATGACCATCTCAAAGACAGAGGAGAGTTCTGGAACTAACAAGTGCCTACTAGCGCTTTTAAAAAGGCACAACTACACATGCAAGCATAGTGACACCAATGGAGCCAGCTTTTTGAGTTCTAAAATTACAGTGGCGACCATTTAGAAGTAGAAAATTAATTCCGTCTTATTATAATAATGGTTTAGAGAACACAGCAGCATGAAGATAATAATTTCAATGAATGCAAGTGCCATTTGCAAAGCACACAACCCACTGGGTAAACTATGGTGCACTAACTACTGTATATAGTTGTGTATACGAGAACTACATGTAGAATTTGAAGGCAGGGTTGGGGCCAAAATTATGGATTTTCATATGACCCATGGATATGTCAAGGGTGATTCTGTGGAGAAAGAAAAGTACTAATGCTGCCTCAAAGGGCCAGCTGCCCTGGCCACCGCTTCCCCACATGGGTGTTCAAAAAGGGAAGAAGAAGTGGCACCACGACAAAGAGAATAGAGGGATTGGTGCTTATTTTAGGTTATCCAAGGATGGACTAAGAACTTGCGTGTCACCACTTTATTTTTTTTTAATGATATTTTCATATAGGGGTATAAATTAAAAATAGGGAAGATGAGGGTAGCACTTGGGAAGGGGAAAATAAGAGGAGGGTATGAGGGATGGGTATGGAAATGGGGGAAAGGGTAAAATGGGAAAAATTCAAGGGTTTAGGGGTTTTTCAAGTTAAAAGCTCTTCAAGGTAATTGCAGTCTTTTAAAAATCTCTCTTATTCTATCAGTGTCTCTTCTGCAAATGAATCCCTTGCAGGTGCGATTTCATATCTGTTATATGATAAAGTTCATTTTTTCCTTTTTCATACATTCTTTTGTTGGTGTCCAGTCTGTTGCTTTTTTCGGAATTCCCTGATTGTTCTTTAATTGATAAGCTAGACTGTCCATGTTCATAACATCTAAGACTTTCAGAATCCATTCCTCTATTGATGGGTTTCCTTGACCTTCCAATTTCTTGCGTATGTTATTCTTGCCGTCATTACTAAGTAATTGATTAAAATGTCTTTGTTTCTGCCTGTTTCAAAATCTATCATGCCTAATAGGAAAATTCGGCTTTTATTTGTATTTTGGATTGTTTGGAAAAGAAGTAAGATTTTTGGCAATATAGAATCATAGAATAGTAGAGTTGGAAGAGACCTCATGGGCCATCCAGTCCAACCCCCTGCCAAGAAGCAGGAAATATATTCATCTTTATGGCAGATATCCAGCCCATTAGGGAAAGATTAAGATATTTCCATTTTTCTAAGATCTTCTTAATCTCCTTCCATTTTAATTCATAATTATTTTTCAGTAGCTGTGCATTTTTGAGGTAATACTTACTCCCAAGTATTTAATTTTATTCGTAATTTGCAGCCCCGGTTTTTTTTGGATATATTTTTCGTTAGGATCATATCTTATTTATCCTCAGACCTGCCAGTTTCCCATACTCGTCTATTTTTTTCTATCCAGTTCTCTATATTTCCTAATGGATCTTCTACAATACAGATCAAATCATCGGCAAACGCTTTTATTTTATAACCTTCTTTTCTTATTTTTGCTCCTATTAATCTTTTGTCTTCTCTAATTACATTCATCAATATTTTCAAAGTAAATATGAATAATAGTAGCGACATCGGGCAGCCTAGTCTTACTCCTTTGTGTATTGAGAGGCTTTTTGCTTCTTGTCCATTTATGATTAATTTGGCTTCCTATATTCATAGATGGCTTTTAAGGCGTTTGTAAATTGGTATCCCAAATCTAATTTTTTATTAACTTTAACAGAAAATCCCAATTCACATTATCAAAAGTGAACATTCTTTTTTATTTTTTTTTGTTATTTTATTATATCAATTATAGTCCTGAAGTTATCTTTTATCTTTCTTCGTGGTAAGAAGCCTGCTTGGTCTTCCTTTATCCATTCTTTTAAGAATAGTTTGAATCTATCTGCAAGAATGTTTGTGAATAATTTATAATCAGTATTCAATAATGAAATTGGACTATAGTTTCTTAATTCTGCTGATTCAGAGTCCTCTTTATGTATCAATATTATATTTGCTTCTTTCCAGGATTTTGGGATTTTTCGGTTCGTCAATGCTTGATTCATTATTTCCTTCAATATAGGGATATGTTCTTCTTTAAAAGTTTTTTAGTATAAGGCCGTAAAGTCATCTGGTCCTGGAGCCTTCGTCGCATCTAGCTTCTTAATTGCCTGATGTATTTCTTTTTCTGTTATTTTTTTATTTAGTACTTCCCTCTGCTAGTCTGGGACTTTTTGCAAATTCTGTTTGTTCAAATATTGTACTATATCCTCTTTCTTTATTTGATCTTTTGAGTATATTTTTTTGTAAAATTTGTAAAACTGGTGTATAATATCCTGGTCTGTTGTATATGTCCTTCCTTCTGTACAGATTTTTGTTATTGAGTTTGCCTTCTCTTCCCTATTTTTCTGGCCAGCCACGTCCCCGGCTTATTTGCGTTCTGGAAGTGGTATTGTTTGATATAGTTTAATTTCTTAGCAAGTTGTTCTGTTTCTAAGTTGTTTTTTTGCTTCTGTAGCTGTTCTAATTCTTGCTTGCACTTATTGTCTTTGGGTTTTTTTTAAGTTGAGTTCCATTTTAGTGATTTTGTCCATAACTTCCTTCATTTCCATGATGTTTTTTGTTTCTTAGTGCATTTTGTTGTATGAGATGACCCCACAGCACTGCTTTGCTGGCATGCCATACTGTCTGAATTAAAGTCTTCAAATTTTTATTAATTTTAAAATATTCTTTTATTAATTCTTTGTTTCTTATTATGTCTTGCTCTATCATAGAATCATAGAATAATAGAGTTGGAAGACACCTCATGGGCCATCCAGTCCAACCCCCTGCCAAGAAACAGGAAATTGCATTCAAAGCACCCCCGACAGATGGTCGTTAAAAGGTTTTCGTTTAAACGCCATTTCCTTTGTCTTTGAGAGTTTGATTTATCATAATTTCTATGGAACAATGGCTGGTATGAATTCTGGGCAGGATCAGTACATTTGTAGACCTGGACCAACTTTTATGTCTATTTGAGAAGAAGGTGAAATCTTTCTCCCCTTCATGGTGACTCCTCCATGTGTCCTTTAAATTTTGATCCTTCAAAAGATTTAGGAAGGTTTTTGGTAGCTTGCTTGATGTTTTTTCCTTTGCTTTTTTTGGTAGGGGCTTTTGTCTATTTTGGGGTTTACAACCCAGTTAAAATCTCCCAGAATCATTAGTTCATCAAATTTTCCCCTTCAATCAAGTCTTTTAATTTCTTTACAAAAGTTGTTTTAGGTCCGTTAGGGGCATAGATATTACACACTAATATTTTTTTAATTTTCCTTTATAAATGTTATTGCTATAATTCTACCTTCTTCATCCTTGAATGCCAATTCTGCCCTTAAGTTTGGCTTGGCATAGATTACTACCCCTCTTTCCTTTCCCATCATTCTTTTGTGTTAAGTGTGCAACGTATTTTTGTGCAATGTGGGTTTCCTGTAGTGCAATTAAATAATAATTTCCTTTATCTGTTTGAAAACTTCTTTCTTTTATTGGGTGAGTTTAACCTATTCACCATATTACAAAAGCGTTTAATTTCCCTCATCTTTTTCTTTGTCCACTACTTCCATGTTTGTTTATGCCTTTCCCTTCGGTAGGTCCACTTTTTCAGGTGATACAGTTCTTGTTCTTTTCATTTCCCTCTTAGTCTCTTTGGCTTTCCTTTTCCATATCCGCTTTCATCTTCTTATAGAATTTCTTGGCTTTTTCCTCAGACATTAGCCAATATTTCTCTTTGTTGTAAGTCACCATCACCCCTTCTGTTCTTTCCCATCTAAATCTTATCTGATTTCTTTTTAGTTCTTCTATCAGGAACATGTATTTTTTTCTTTGCATTATTGTTATGTTGGGTATTATTTCAGGATTACGATTTTCTTCCCTTTATGGAATGTTGGGTTTTGGTTGCTTGATTTTAGCATTTCTTCTGTAACTTGTCCTTCGAAAATGGACGATCATGTCTCTCGCCACTTTGTGTTTTTTTCGCGTTGTTCATAGTTGTTCGATATACTCTATATTCTCCTTAACTTCTTCTGTTGACTGGAATATCTTGGATGTTCTTTTTGTTATTAACTCTTTTAAATTTTCTCTGTCTTGAAAGTTTTTATATCTCAATTGAAATTCCAATTCTCTCTGCTCAAGCTGTTCTTGTTTATTCTCTAATTTGAGATTTTTGTATTCCAAATTTTCTATTTTCTTTTGTAGTTTCTCCTGTATTTTTTTTTGGTCTTCAATTTATCCTTTTTGACAGCTCCCAGTTCTTGTTTCAGATCATCCATGTCTTTCCATCTCTCCTATTTCGTTAAAGATTTCTTCCTTAACCATATTTAAGTTTTCTGCAAATTCTTGTCTTAAATTGTACATCTGGTCCTCTGTTAGTTTTTGGTATGCATCTTGTTTATCTGAGATCTTCTGGATCACTCTCATCATGTCCTTTAATGTTATCTCCTCTGTTAGTGAGTTCTTGTTATACTTGTAGTTAAGCTGGTCATTTTTTTCTTTTGCTGCAGTCATTTCTTTATGGTTATTATCTTACCTTTGTCAATCTATTTTCCCCCACCTCATGTGCTCTTGCATTCTCTTATTTTTGTGTCTTATATCTTTTCTCCTTGGAATTCTTCTTCTCTCCTTTTCTTGCTTATCTTTCTCTGCCCTTACTCCATCTCCTCTTCTCTTGGGTCTTCCTCTTCTCTTCTTTTGCTCTAGTTCTTTGTTTCTGAAAAAATTGGGGAGGGGTGGTTTATGGGGGGGGTTGGGCTCTGGGAGGGGCTTACCATTCCGGAGGTCTTCTCTTACATACTTAATTCAGAGGCTTTCCTTCTTATCCCTTCTTCCTTCTCTCTTCTCCCATTTGTGTCGCTTTTCCCCTTTTGGGGGATTGCGGCCTCATTTTTCGGGCAGTTTCCACCCATTCTTGAATCCTCCTGGGTTCACTTCTGCCCTTACGTTCACTTCTTCCAGCTCTTCTGCCCTTCTCCTTTAGCAGCCTTCCGATTCCAGTTTCCGCCCTCACCCCGTCTCTTCCTGTTCCTTCTTCTGTTCTCGCGTGGTCTCGTTCTCCCCCTCCTTCACCTTCCCCTGTTCATCTTGTTTAGAGAAGGCTCACAGCTAGTCAAAACAGTTCCTCCCTCAAGGTCAGTCTAGTCAGTCCCCATAATGGCGGGCTTTTTTCCTCCCAGTTTCAAGGGTTCAGGGAGTTCTTCTTAAATTATATTACTTTAGTTTGTTTTTTCCATTAATGCCCAATTTGTTTAATGTCCCAGTTTTCCAATTTTAAGGAGCATTGTTTTCTTTTCCTTAAAAATCCTTTAGATCCGTTTCTCTAGCAAGCGCTCCTTATTTTATCATTTAGAGGCTGCTCCTTCCTTGAAGACTGAAAACACTCATTTTACTTACTTCATAGTGGGTGCAATCTCTCTTCTTTGATTAAAAATGTGCATGGATGTTCATTGCCAGGGAATTCCATCCGGAATTCCTGTTTTCTTCCCAGCGGCTACCTGCCCTATGGACACCTTTACCGGGTCCTGGGATCCCTGCCCTTTGAGGGGGTAGGGTTTCTCACAACCATTGGTGGGTGTCCTGCAGGCTTTGCATTCCCCCTTGACTTCAATCCATAGACGGGGGGATGGGGCTATCACTCTCCAGCCGCCAGTGAAGATCGGTCCTCCAAGAGCTCTCAGAAGACTCAGCTGATCACCATTCACGCCACACCGGAAGTCGTGTCACCACTCTATTCAAAGAATGGAATGGTCCCTTTTTGATAAGTGTTAAGGTACAGTACTCACAATGACCAATGGATAAGTTTTTAGGGTTGGTTTTTTTTACTAAAATTTCTAGATTTATAATTGAGTATATAGGGTAAGCATTCCATTATGTTGCTTTTCCGTAAAATCATTTGCGGAAAAGAAGCAAAAAAGTCAAACAAATGAGAAATAGGAATAACTGACAGTGGAAAATGGAGAATTCATCTCTTTTTGACACAGGAGCAAATTCTCTATTTGTTTGGGAGTGAGTAAAAGGAAAATACATAATGTAAAAATAACAGTAAATCTATTCTAAAAATGTAAAATTGGTAAATTTGAGTAAGAACAAATGCATTAGAGGAGAGAAGCTGGTGAGTTGCTGAGCCTAAAAATGGGCCAAGATTTAATTTTTACTTTCTGTCTTTCGGTCTGTTAGGTTCAATCCTGAAATAAAACCCACAAAAGCCACATACAAGCTTCCTTTTAGTTTCATCAGGTTTTATTTGAATTAAATGGGTCACTCAAAGCTACAGCCTCCTTGTTGCCAATTTAAAATTTCAATTAAAACACTTCCACAAGAAAGTTGCAAACAACTTTCTGTCATGTATTTTTGCCAAGAATCAAGTTTTACGTTTCTTAAAGTGAGTACAATGCAATAATAACTATGGCCATTAGAGGTCAGTGAAGTTCTGTTTTATATATTGGAAGACCATTCTGAAATTATTTAATTCATTTCCCCATCTTAATATTGACCTTTCAGTAAAGATCCATAATGAATTATATTTATAAATAGCATTGGTATTCACCATTAGCATTCCTATTTACCATTAAATGTGAATCTTAAAAGATAGGATGTCATTCTCATTCATTAGATCTGGAAATGGGATTTAAACTTTTTTTCACGGATGAAAAAAACCTCAAACAAAATGCTATAGGTACAAATACACCGTTTATCTGAAAGATGTGAATAAATAAATATAGGAGTACTGTGTATAACATGCAGGATCCATTCCAGCACAATTTCGGTATATAATCTGGAACCTCTTTTATTCCTTACCTGAAATCAACAGTGCCTAGGGCTTCTGGCTGAAGGTATTTTATTATCTGAAATAAACAATAGCCAAAGCATATCACAAAATTGTGCTGGAGATGCTCAGAGAAGGCCTCCAGCATAACTCGATGGCCCCTTCTACATTGCCATATAATCCAGATTTTCAAAGAAGAAAATCTATGTTATCTACTTTGAACTAGATTATATGAGTCTACACTGCCATATAATCCAGTTAAAAGCAGAACATCTGGATTGAATATGGCAATGTAGAAGTGACCTATGATCAACTTCTGGCCGAACTCCCAGCTGAACCTCCAGTAGAAGTTGGTCATAGAATTGTCCAGGGGGTCTAGACAGAATACTTCTCTAAGCATCACCAGATCTTCCTTCAGTGGAACTCTAAAGTATTCCAAGTTCTTACCATATAACTGAAACTGAGTTCAGTGAGTTCATACAATTTGGGAGCCGCTGTAATTTTAAAAAATGACTATTCAACAATGAATGCTGCAAAAATTAAAAAAAACCCACCAAGAACTGGTGGAAAAATATTTTAAAAGACAGCAGAAGTCTTAACAGTGATTACAGGCCTTAGGATAGAATATTCCCATTCTGTGTTTAAACCCAAAGCTAGAATAAACTCAAGTCTTCTCACTTTAAATTTAGTTAATGGATACCTGAACACAAAGAATGTAAGTCTTGACTTGATCCTCTACTCAACTAGCATCTTATAGCAGCTTCAAACCCTGGATTAACCAGCTTCTAGCAACTTTCAATTATGCTTACAACATTTCTTACAGATCAACATTTGTCAGTTACACATTTACTTACATTCCTTTTTTCTTCATCTCAGTGTTGCCCAGAGCTTTATCGTCTAAATCCAAAGCCTTCTGAGTGCAAAATGTCACCAGTTCGTGGTCGTGAATGGTGTAGGCAAAATGTGCAAGCCTGGTCATGGTTTGAAGTTGAACCAGTGAATCTGTCCAGTTGCACTCTAAAGCCATTTTCACTAACTGCAGACAACAGTAGGACAATGTAAACATTTAGCACTGTCAGTCTGTTATAATTTTGGAATTATAATTATACTTCATGAAGCCAAACATACCAGGAATAAAAGCCAAACAAAATGAACTAAACCAAAGTTCCTCAAAGCAGAGCAAAGCAGACAGCAATCTCCCAAAGCGGACAAGAGCACGAGGCATGGAGGTTGCTTCCTTGAAACTTTAAAGGCCTGAACACCTATGCCAGTGCTCCCTCTCATGCTAGTGCTCCCACTTAACTTAAAACACTGTTCTTATGTCAAAGTGAAACACGGTCCAAGTGATGGCTCTTAACTCAAAATGCTTTTATGTTGGGGAAGCTCTTAAGTCAAGGTTCAACTGTATTTAAGTTCATGGATGCAGTGATCTCACTGCATATTACAAATTGAGTATCCCATAACAGAAATGCTTGGGATCAGAGGTCGTTTGGCTGTCAGCCTTTTTTTGCTTGGATTTTGGAATATCTGTGAAATAATGGGAATCTGAGCATAATGCTAAAGAATTCACATCTCTCACCATTTCACAGATTCTTGCATCTCTCTCTAGTCTTGCATCTAACTTCATTCACTACTTGCGTTGTATATGAGATGGGAAGAGACTGAGGATCAGAGAGACTGGGGATATAAAGGACCTGATACTGTATTTGAATTTTTTTTTTACAATAAATACTGTGTAAGACTACAGGTTTCTCTCTTCAAATGTCTTGCTGCACTATATAAGCAACAGCTTTATTGGCACACTCACTTCCCTTTCAGCTACTATGCTTCACTTGGCTTCAGTTAAAGCATTGGGTTGAACAGAGTAATAATACCGGCTCTATTCAACCCAGTGCTTTTGTCTGTCAGCAGAACAGAAAACTGGAGAGTTAAGATGTGGTGAATAATAGAAATGGAAAATTAACAATGTCAAAAAATAAATCATTGTACATATTTTCAGAAGAATGGAAATGGAAATTCAGTAGAATTTTAACAATATCTATAGGAGGAATATACAATATATACAGTAGTCTCTCACTTATACAAGCCTCGCTTATCCAAGCCTCTGGATTATCCAAACCATTTTTGTAGTCAATGTTTTCAATATATCGTGATATTTTTCGTAAATACAGTAATTACAACATAACATTACTGCATATTGAACTACTTTTTCTGTCAAATTTGTTGTATAACATGATATTTTGGTGCTTAATTTGTAAAATCATAACCTAATTTGATGTTTAATAGGCTTTTCCTTAATCCTTCCTTATTATCCAAGATATTCGCTTATCCAAGCTTCTGCCGGCCCGTTTAGCTTGGATAAGTGAGACTCTACTGTATAAAGGGAAACATATGTACAGGTTTAGAGACATAAACTGTTAGCACATTCACTTGTAAATGTTAAAACAAACAGAAGTATATCATTTACTGTATATGAAATGGAAGAAAAAAAAACATGAAATTTATAGAGAAACCAAAGGAGAATCTGGAAATCCACTTTTAAGACTAATTTATGTATATGTTTGCAGTTTTAGAGTTATAGACAGAAATGTATGTCTGTGAAGCAATCATTATCGTCTCTGTTTGTACTTGTAAATATTATTGCTTTTCTTTTTGTGGTTATTGTTTGTGGTTATTGTTAAAAATTTAATTTAAAATATTACCGTGTTTCCCCGAAAATAAGACAGGGTCTTATATTAATTTTTGCTCCCAAAGATGCTCTAGGTCTTATTTTCAGGGGATGTCTTATTTTTCCATGAAGAAGAATTCACATTTATTGTTGAACAAAAAATGAACATTATATACTGTACAGTAGTTGTCATCACAAACCAGCATAACCAGACAAACTGAATCCTATCAAGAATTTGTTACTACCAATATTTCCATGTACAACACTTTATGGTACGTACATTTACCGATCCTGCATGCTCTGGTGTTCTGTTCGGTGGGCATGCTTCCAAACAAAAACTTTGTTAGGTCTTACTTTCGGGGGAGGCCTTATATTTAGCAATTCAGCAAAACCTCTACTGGGTATTTTCTGGGGATGTCTTATTTTAGGGGAAACAGGGTAGTGAAAAAACACAGTGCTTTTGGATTCAGCTGAGTAAAGAAGCAGTTTCCCAGATGCAGACTTGAAGCAGGCACAAGGGGAGCGAAGAGTCAGTTTATTACCAGCAAGAGCTGGCTGCACCTGCTTCTGCTTTATAGCCCTGAGTCCCCTCCCAGCTGCTAGGGCAGTTCCTAGTTACTCAGCTACATTTCTGGCAGCTATTCTAGCTGAATGACGTCTCTGCTCTGTTTCCTTTCGCCTCTCCTGAAATGTGGGTACTTGCAAAAATCTTCTCCTCAGATTCATGAACACTTTCCTGCTCCCCTTCCTCTTCCCTAACAAAAACCAATTTTTAATATAGTGCAACAAGTCATGTGAAGAGAGAAGCCTAGAGTCTTTCCTGCACTACTGTTTATAGCAGAGAATCTATCACACTGTATGCAGATTGTTTGCCAGTAATGCTTCTTTTCATCACGTAATAATCGCACCCCCCCTTTTTCGACCAAAAAGGCATAGAAATGCAACTATTCATCAACAAAATAAGGTATATCCCATCATTCCATGGCTCATGGAAATCAACTGAAGTTCTAGTGTATCATCCATATACTGCTCATATCTGACACATTTTGAAGTGGTTACAAAGAATCTGTGGCACAAACATATAAGACCAGTGAAGTACTAAGCTAATAAACTGAAGCAATGCAACACAGAATATCTGGACCCTCTGTAGGATTGTGCTCCCTCTTAAGCATCTGATTTCAACATTGGGAGGACTGCATCTACCTTTGCTCCTAGAAAGTCAGAAGATTACCGTGATCTGGAGCACATAACTCAGATTAGGTTGTGTTTTTTCTACAAAGAAACATGACAAATATCTTTGTGATATCAAGATGACATGCTGCTGCATTCAAAAAGTACCCAGAAATATCAGTGGTGTCAAATTCAGTAGAATTCCTGTATCAAGTGAACCCAGAAATTTCAAGCAAGGGGACTTACTCAGAGTTGCTGGGAATGCAATTGTGCAATTTGTTTAGGTAAGCTGGTTGGCATACTACCTTCTTATACTCATACTTTTGCTTAGATGCTGGTTTAAATTTATTATTTTATTTTAAATTTCATAAATCTTGTTTGTGTCTATTATATCCTAACGTAGGATATAAATAAAATTCATTTTACATCATTAATAATGTCCAATTACATTATATAAAAATTACTTGATAGATCAGCTGAAAGACGGGTGATAAATCGGCTAAAATGCTTTAATCAGCTGGCAGCCGGAGCAGTAATTTAACTTTCCACTGTTTCAGCATAAAAAGGCAGAGTAAAGCCTCAAAAACATTGCTTTTTAGATGACACACTCACACATATACAACTACATCAATAATGTGTGCTCTGTAAAAAGTGTCCATTCACAGAATTAAAAGGAGGAAAAAGCATACATTTGACAAACTAGGAAGTGAAAAGTCCATGAGGCCCAAACCATTGCAGGAGTACATTTCCAAACCAATAAATAGTTTGGCCATGGGACTGGATCCTTCATCATTACCCTGAATAAAAAGAAAGACTGGCATTCAGGTATTTTAAAAAACAACATTTTTTCAATACATAATGACACATATTTTACGTTATAGTAGAAACCTTCTTATCCACAGGTTAATTCTTCTATGGTAGACTGCCAATGAATACCTGGTACTGCAAACTATATTTCAGAGGGGGGGACTTCTGTTTCACCTACCTGTACCTGACAAAATATGTCATCTCTTGGAATTTTCTGGGTCCTCCAGAAATTACCAATTAGATGATAAATTCTAGCAGACATCATTCATTACAGTATGATTTCCTGTTTATCCATAGTTTCTTGTTATTATGATAGGTTCTGGAACGTATCCCATGCAGATACAACACCGTACTGTATAAGATTCTGCATGCATATTTCTAATTTGGAAGTTAAAAAAAACAAAAAACAGTCTACCACATGAGTCATCCATAGTTTTGAGTGACGGTATCACCTTCTTTGGTCTTTTTTAGGATTAGGATTCGGACCCTGAAGTTGTCTCTCCACATTTGTGGTTTTGACATTTGCAATTTGATTTTCCACATACTTGATTAAAAACATTATTTTTGTGTTATTTTATTTTGCTTTTGGCAGTTCATGGAGAGAAACTGAACTGTAGACCCACTGCAATTGCCCACATGATAGTTATATTGCAGTTTACAATGGTATTTGGAAAAGGAAGGAGTTTTCCACCTTCAAAATGCTCTTCCAAGATGATCTATCTTTATAAGTGCCCATTTCATAAGGGCCACAGCTAATTTTTTCCATGAACGTAATGGTCTTGCAGGTATTGGACCTTCTCTTAGATAAGCATGTCTTGTGATGACCCATGGGCCTTGTAGTCCTGCTCAGGACATTGTAATTCCTGATGAAGATGAAAACTTGGGTTTTTTACCTTCCCAGTCTGAACTGGATTCCTCTCAGCCAGATCTTTCCCAGGCAGATCTGGGAACCTTGCACCTGCAAGAAAGTTGTCTCCCAGAAGTATGTCAAACAAGCCCAGAGCCTACTTCTCCCGTATTCTTGCGCCGGGAGTTTTGTAAACAACAGAGAAGTTTGGATTCAGCTTCGCGCAGGAGTGCAAGGATTGCAGCTAAGAATGTGGCCAATTAAGACTGCTTCTCGTGAGAATCTTTGGGGAGTCTCACATCTGGTCTCAGAGTTAGCTTTCGGTTCTGATTCCCAGAGAACTGCTTCGGCGGGAAAGCTAGACTCTATTTAGGTGTTTTACCCGCGTAGTAACTTCGCGGAGTCAATTCGTCAGCCTTCGGAGCGAGTTGTGTCTGGACAGCGCGCTCCGATTCAAGCCTCGCTCCTGCTCAAGCCTTGCCTTGCTATCCAGCCTTCGCCTTGCTTCCCAGCCTTGTTTATCTACGGACTTTGCCTTGTTTCCCAGGATCAATCCTTGCCTTGTTCCACGGATTTATCAAGTTATTCCACGGACCTTGTTCTTGTTCTTAGTTACCTTGTTCCACGTTCAAGCCTTGTTTCAAGTATCAAGTTATTTCCTAGCCTCGCTCAAGTTTCATGGACTAAAGGACCTTGTCATCTCCCCTCACTTTGCTTGGCAAAGTGAGTGTTTCGGTTATTGGATTACAACTTTGGACCTTAATATTTCTTATTGGACATTGCTTTTTTGGACTAATTCTGGCCTTTCCTGAAAGGTCTAATTCTGAACTATTTTCTACACTTGTTTTTATTAACTTTATATATTCCTTCAATAAAGATATTAGATAGATTCTGGCCTCTGTGTATGGTTATTGGTGCTCTGCAGCCTGGGTCGTGACAGTTTGACTCCGCCACCCTAAGCACCAATTAACCTCGGCCAGAATGTCTACCGGAGTCGTACCTGGGCCGAGCGGCCAGCCGATTACCTACACCATCGACAAGGAAGAGGTGGACCGAATCCGTGATAAGCTCAATGCACAGGATGGAGAAATAAGGGGTTTGAAGGAACGCGGAGTTCGTCTTCCGGCCATGGCGTTGCCAACCAAGTTTACTGGAGAAGCTTCTAAGGTTCATGTCTTCCGTCGCCAATGTCAAGCTTATCTGGAGGCCCGTGCTGCCGAGTTTCCCCAAGAAGACATCAAAGTGGCATGGGTTTACAGTCTTCTAGACGGGCCAGCGGCCAGCTGGGCGACGGCACTGTTCGACCAAGTCTCTCCACACCTAAGATCAGCGCAACACTTCTTGGACCACCTCAAGGAGACTTGGGGAATCGAGGACAATTTGGAGGCAGCCGGTCACAAACTCCGTCGCCTTTTCCAAGGAGACAGACCTATGTCTCAGTATATAGCCGAGTTCCGAGTGCTGGCCCACAACACCGGCTGGAACGATGTAGCCCTCAGGGGACAATTCCGGGAGGGTCTCAACATTGAAATGCTGGAAGAAATCTCCAAGGTGGATCCTCCCCAGACCCTCGAGGCACTCATTGATCAATGTTTACGGGCTGAAGTCATGATTGCCAACAGGAAACAGTGGGTTCGAGGCCAGGGCAGTAGAGCCGGGGCAAAACCCCCCGCTCCCGCCAGCGTTCAGCCACGTCCGGTGTGGAGACCCCCACCGCCAACCCCATACCCCAGAGGAGGCGAGGAGGTGCCGATGCAGTTGGGCAATGTGCGTCCCAGACTAGATGCCGCCGAGAAGGCCCGTCGTCAACGCTTAAACCTCTGCTGGTACTGCGGGAACGGGGGCCACTTCGCCAGAGAGTGCCCAGCCAAAGGGAAGCCTGCCGCCCGTCTTGCGGCGGCGTCCTCCACGGAGACGAAGGCGTCTGAGCCGACTGGCACACAGCCGGCGGGGGAAGCCAACGACCGGGTGTAGAGAGGCTCGCCAACCCGGTCAAAAAATCCATCCAAGAGCCGCCAACCGGGGTCCTGTTCCTTCTCGTGGTCACATTATGGTCAGCAAAAAGGGGACCCGTCATGATCCACGCCATGATAGACTCTGGAGCTACCAACAATTTCATCGATAGAGAGTATGCCGACTCTCTGGGATTACAATATCATGATTTCAAGAATGCCCGTGTGGTGCAAGCCATAGACGGCCGTCCCCTCAAGACGGGCCCCGTAAGTCAGTGGTCGGAACCCACCAGGATGTGGATAAGGGAACATATGGAAGAGATTTCCTTCTTTGTTACCGAGGTCCCCCATTTCCCTGTGATTTTGGGAATTCCATGGCTGACTCTCCACGACCCTAACATCTCCTGGTCCAACAGAGAACTGCAGTTTGCTTCACCGTATTGCCAAAACCATTGCCTCGTAGCCAAGGTATGCCATGCCACAGACACCGAGCCCATCATCACCTTGCCAAAGAAGTACTCCGAGTATTGGGATGTATTCAATGAGAAGGAAGCCGAAAAATTACCCCCACATAGACCTTATGACTGTGCCATTGACTTGGTGGAGGGGGCCCCGATCCCGCGAGGGCATCTCTACTCCCTGACTGAACCAGAGCAAGAAGCTCTCAGGGAATTCCTAGAGACAAACCTTCGCAAGGGATTCATCAGACCCTCTCAATCCCCAGCCGCCTCCCCAGTGATGTTTGTGAAGAAGAAGTCAGGGGAACTACGCTTGGTGGTGGACTACAGAGCATTGAACAATATCACCAAGCGGAACAGCTATCCCCTGCCCTTAATCTCGGATCTACTGGATCGGCTTCGAGGAGCCAAGGTTTACACCAAGCTGGATCTTCGGGGGGCTTACAACTTAGTTCGCATCAGGGAAGGGGACGAGTGGAAGACCGCCTTCCAGACCAAATTCGGATTATTTGAGTCCCGAGTTATGAATTTCGGTTTATGCGGAGCCCACGCAACGTTCCAGCATTTTGTCAATGACATTTTTCAGGACTATCTAGACAGGTTCTTGATAATCTACCTGGACGATTTTTTGGTGTTTTCCAGATCACAATCAGAACATGAGAACCACGTCAAAATGGTGTTACAACGATTGCGGGATCATGGACTTTATGCCAAGCTGGAAAAATGCGCTTTTGATCTACAAGAGGTAGATTTCCTTGGTTACCGCATCTCGCCTCTAGGGCTTTCCATGGATCCAGCCAAAGTTTCAGCAGTATTGGAATGGCGGGCGCCAACTAACAAGAAAGAGGTGCAGCGTTTCTTGGGGTTCGCGAACTACTACCGCAAGTTCATTCCAGATTTTGCCCGCTGGTCCGACCCCATCACTAGCTGCATCCGTGGAAAGCAGCCTTTCCGCTGGACTGATCAAGCAGAGAAAGGGTTCCAGCAACTAAAGAAACTATTCACCTCCCAGCCAATTCTACAACACCCAAATCCTGGAACCCCTTTTGTGGTGCAAGCGGACGCCTCTGATGTGGCAATTGGGGCTGTACTTTTACAACCGGTGGGAGATCACCTCCACCCCTGTGCCTTTTATTCTCGTCAACTAACCACACCAGAGAGGAATTACACCATTTGGGAAAAAGAACTACTGGCCATAAAGGCAGCCTTTGAAACTTGGAGACATTGGCTAGAAGGGGCCAAATTTCCCATTGAAGTCCACACTGATCATCGTAATCTAGAACATCTAAGAACTGCCCGCAAACTAAATCAGAGGCAGCAACGTTGGGCTTTATTCTTTGAACGTTTCAACTTCCAGATCCATTATGTGACCCCAGCCCAAACCAAGCAAGCAGACGCCCTGTCACGTAAACCGGAATACGCTGCAGGACGCAAGGAGACCTTTGAATCCCAACTGCTACAACCTGAGAACTTTGCCACGCTCACGGTGGGGAACACCAAATCCATTCCCATTGGTTCAACTTCCCCTACTCCAGGACCCATCTGTGCTCAAGAAATCAGGGCTAGTCAGCAAGCAGATGCCTGGGCGCAGGACCAACTTCGCCAAGGTCTGCATTTTCCCTTTTCGCTTAAAGATGGGCTGCTCTGCTATAGAAATCATGTTTATATCCCACCCGGACCGGGCAGGGAAAAAACGCTTCGTCTGTGTCATGACTGCAAACCAGCAGGACACTTCGGACTATTTAAAACTATGCATTTGATCCTAAGGGATTTTTGGTGGCCCAAGATCCGCAAGGATGTGGAAAAATATGTCAACACCTGCCCAGTATGCCAGCGCTCCAAGATACGAAGGGAGAAGCCCTCAGGGCTTCTACACCCCCTTCCTACCCCATCTCGCCCATGGGAAATAATTTCCGCGGATTTCATCACTGACCTACCACCTTCCTGTGGATTCACCACGATCTTAGTGGTGGTGGACCTATTCACCAAGTTAGCCCATTTCATTCCCTGCGAAGGTCTCCCCACGGCCAAGGAAACTGCGGATCTATTTCTTCAACATGTTTTCAGACTACATGGATTGCCCAAGAGTTTAGTCACAGACCGTGGATCTCAATTCACCTCTCGTTTTTGGAAGGCACTACAAAAACTATTGGGCATAGACTCTCGCTTATCTTCAGCTCATCATCCCCAAACAGATGGGCAAACGGAGCGCACCAATGCCACTTTGGAGCAGTATCTTCGCTGTTATGTAAACTATCAACAGGACAATTGGGCTTCTCTGTTACCACTGTCTGAGTTTGCCTACAACAATGGAGTTCAAGCTTCTACAAAAGAAACGCCGTTCTTTGCAAACTACGGCTTCCATCCACGTTTCTTCCCCCCTGTCATTGAAACTTCAGAGGTTCCCGCAGCAGAGGATTGGCTGCAGGAACTCACAGCGGTGCAACAACTTTTGCTCCAGCAACTGGATCAAGCCAAGGAGGACTATAAACGCCACGCTGACAAACATCGCCAGCCGGGCCCCGAAATCAAGGTAGGAGATCGGGTTTTCCTGTCCACTCGCTTTCTGCCCTCCCACCGCCCTTGCCGGAAGTTAGATGCCCGTTTCATTGGTCCCTATCCAGTGGTGGCGCAATTAAACCCCGTGACTTTCAAACTCCAACTTCCGCGTTCAATGCGCATTCACCCAGTGTTTCACCGTTCCCTGCTCCTTCCGGCGGATGGTGTGCGACCTGATACAGACCAACCGGCCCCCCCTCCTGTTTTGATGAATGGGGAGGAGGAGTTCGAGGTTGAGGACATTTTGGATTCTCGCTTTCACCGCCGCCGCCTACAATATCTCATTGACTGGGTGGGTTTTGGCCCTGAGGAACGCTCTTGGGAAGACGCCTCCACAGTCCATGCTCCTGATCTAACCCGTCGCTTTCATCAGACCTATCCCACCAAACCACGACCTCGCGCCTCGGGGAGAGGGCCCCAGTTTGGGAGGGGCCTTGAGGAGGGGGATAGTGTGATGACCCATGGGCCTTGTAGTCCTGCTCAGGACATTGTAATTCCTGATGAAGATGAAAACTTGGGTTTTTTACCTTCCCAGTCTGAACTGGATTCCTCTCAGCCAGATCTTTCCCAGGCAGATCTGGGAACCTTGCACCTGCAAGAAAGTTGTCTCCCAGAAGTATGTCAAACAAGCCCAGAGCCTACTTCTCCCGTATTCTTGCGCCGGGAGTTTTGTAAACAACAGAGAAGTTTGGATTCAGCTTCGCGCAGGAGTGCAAGGATTGCAGCTAAGAATGTGGCCAATTAAGACTGCTTCTCGTGAGAATCTTTGGGGAGTCTCACATCTGGTCTCAGAGTTAGCTTTCGGTTCTGATTCCCAGAGAACTGCTTCGGCGGGAAAGCTAGACTCTATTTAGGTGTTTTACCCGCGTAGTAACTTCGCGGAGTCAATTCGTCAGCCTTCGGAGCGAGTTGTGTCTGGACAGCGCGCTCCGATTCAAGCCTCGCTCCTGCTCAAGCCTTGCCTTGCTATCCAGCCTTCGCCTTGCTTCCCAGCCTTGTTTATCTACGGACTTTGCCTTGTTTCCCAGGATCAATCCTTGCCTTGTTCCACGGATTTATCAAGTTATTCCACGGACCTTGTTCTTGTTCTTAGTTACCTTGTTCCACGTTCAAGCCTTGTTTCAAGTATCAAGTTATTTCCTAGCCTCGCTCAAGTTTCATGGACTAAAGGACCTTGTCATCTCCCCTCACTTTGCTTGGCAAAGTGAGTGTTTCGGTTATTGGATTACAACTTTGGACCTTAATATTTCTTATTGGACATTGCTTTTTTGGACTAATTCTGGCCTTTCCTGAAAGGTCTAATTCTGAACTATTTTCTACACTTGTTTTTATTAACTTTATATATTCCTTCAATAAAGATATTAGATAGATTCTGGCCTCTGTGTATGGTTATTGGTGCTCTGCAGCCTGGGTCGTGACATGTCTCTTCAGAAGGAAACACACATTAAAAAAAAAATTTCACTTCTCCTGTCTCCAAACCTAAAACATTTCTAAGGATAAAGAGAGGCCCAACCATGACTTAAAAAGAAAATCTAAGCATATGCAGTTTGGCATTTTAAACTTGCTTAAGCTGAATGACTTGGGGAATGAAATGTTTGCTTTTACTGATGATGTTTAATATATTTGAGAATAGGCATTACTCTGTTACAGAAAAGGATTGCATATCTTATTAGTTAAACTAATAAAATGAGAATCCACAAACATGTACATACCTACTGGCACCTTGGCATTTTTACAAAATTGAAAACTAGAGGGAAGCAAGTTACGGCAAGCAGTGTTGGCCTCCGTGGACCCTGATAGTCCAAGTACTAATAGTGGATGTGCTTGTTGCCGTCTATATGAATTACGTGGCCTCTAGAGAAGTCTTGAGCTGTAACAGCTCAGAGTTTTAGCCCCAAAATCTAATTGCAACAAAGAGCAACTCGAAAAACAGAACATGTAGGGAGGAAACAGCTGAAAGGAAAAAGATTATAATGCTATATATTGCTTTTTTCCTCTACCCCATGCTGGTTTGACAGTTTATACCAATCAGTTAAACCATAGTTAGTATGTACTGTTAAAAAGAGAATGCATTTCCATAGAATACAGAAAGCTACTTCAATATTCTTTGACAATATCTATTTGAATATATTCTGCCAAGAACAACTATAATTTTGATATAATGATTTTGTGTAGAATTGAAGGATCTGTGCTCAAAGAGATATGAATATTTGCAAATGGAGGCAACAATGAGCACAGTAGTGGTCACACATTGAGAAACTCCCAGACTTGCCCCCAAATCAGTCCTCAACTCATGCCAATCTAGGAAATTGGTACTGATCAGTGTCAATTTTAGTGAAGGAAGGAGCACAGCTGTAAAAGCCATTTAAAAGCTACCAGGAGCTTAGGAAAAGCAGTGAAAACATTGTTCCATTCTCTTCTAACGTCTTGCTCCCCATCCTCTAATTAGAGTAAGAGGTAACAGTCCCCCCAGGGGAGAAAAAAGCGGTATATAAATGCAGTAAATAAATAAATAAACAGTATTTGAGGAACAACTGAATGCAACCAAATCCACTAGTAAGAGGCAAAACAGGGGCAATACAATTGACATGGCATGAAGTTAAAAGTAGAATCTTACAGAGTGCTATTATGAATCATCCTTTGGTTAGCTAATGTGCAGGACTTCAACCTTATTCTGCCCTGAAGTCAAGCGTTTATAACTTAATGAAGTATAGAAAATGTGACTTTTACTTTCCAGACACTCAGGCTCTTCATAAAATAGTCAGAGCAGATACCTCATCCTCAGATCCTTGCCATTTCCCAATCTGCTGCTGAACTAATTGCTTGGCTTTCACCCACGTTGCTATAACTTGTTGACGCATAGCAATAGGGACTGGCTCATCAGGGACACTTCCATTCGGCAAGTGCATGGCAAATTCACAAACCTATGGAAAAACATTTTACAAATGTTAATGCAGACGAAAGAGTTAATGGATGAGTCACCACTGAATTCAATCTGTATTGAATTGAGATATTCTGGAGTCTACAGTTTGGGTGTACATGTTTCAGTGGTGATCAGTAGTCAGTTTGCAAGGATAGCAACAGCACCTATAATCTGGAGCACATGTGACATAGTTACGTATTCTTGGTTTACTTTAATGCATTCAGGTGGGCCCTCCTTCAAAAGCAGTTTAGACATCTCAGCTAATCCAGAATTCTGTGCCTGGCTGCTGGCTAAGATTAGCTACAAATAACACATCCCTTGTTTTAAGAGCTTCACTGGCTACTTGTCAGCTTTTCAAGCAGATTTCAAAATGCTAATTATGATCAATGTAATTCATGTCCAGGTTATATGAAGAACTATATTCTCCCATACTAGCCTTTCTGGGTTTTTAGATCTTTGTGGGCACCCTTCTCTTCACTCACCACCTTCAGAGTCAGGTTTGATGGGAATATAAAAGAGGGCTTTTTTGGTGACTATTCCCAACTATAGACCTGTCTTTCAAGGATGTCCCCCTTTCCTGTCATCTTTTCACTGGCAGTCAATTATTCAAGTTTGCTTTTAGCTCCCGAATGGTTACTAAGGAAGGGTTTTTCATAGATAGGCGCTACAGATCTAATTGTTGTGTTATAGATTGATTTTATTTTATTGTGTTATCACTTTATAACTTATTTTTGTTTGTTTTTAAGTTAATTTTCACCCCAGATTTCAGGAAAAGTGGAAGGTAAGTCAAATGAATGGATAAATATTGAATTCTCCAATTGATTTCCCCTGCCAAGTCAATTGCTAAATGCTGGCAACTTATTTATTATGTTATAAGTCACAGGCTATAGTGGAAAAGGAAATGGAAGAAATTCTAATTTAATGATTCATATGAGGTTGGTAGAGCTCTTCTTCAGGGTATGTTTAGGGTATAAATGAAATTATGGATTATCTCCTATGCTGTTTATAAAAAGAAAAAGATAAACAGTTGTGTTGTGAAACGAATTACTGCCTAAGTAACTTTTATTAAAATATAATACAAGGCGTACTTCTTTTAATTATTCAGGAATGCTAAAATTGCAATATGATTCAAATACAATGCATACCAAACAAGCACATTTTCTGTTAGTCTGCACAAAACAAATTTACTTGGAGTCAGGCAGATGACAGTGGGTAAGCTGTTAGCATATTGACTTAAATTGTTAGCATATTGATAAGGAACAGAGCCATAATACAATTAAATACTTCCAAATCAATTGCAGTGGAATCCAGAAACCATCTATTCTATTTTTCTTGCAATTTGCTAAGGGATTTATGGAAGCAATTTACAATCTATAAATTTTGCATTGTATTAAAATGCGAAGATTTAAAGAGGCTGAACAAGCCTAAGGAAATTTTTAATATACTTAGAAAGAGCTGAAAAGTTAAACCTCTGACAAATGGTTTAACACATATAAAGCGTGATTTTAAAGGTTAAAAATTGAAGAAGTGATACAGGAGATAATTGAAACAATTATTGAAAGACCCACTATGCTGGAGACCAATTTCTCTTATGAAGATAGATGTGAAGGTTGTAAGGGTCATTACATTATCTCATAACTTTGCTAACCAATTATACAGATATCTTAAGTATGACTTTTACTAAGAGATAAGGTGTAGACTATATTTGTTTATTGTTTGATGTTATGGCAACTATAGGTCAGAAAATTTCTCTAGTGCTTCTATTGCTGGATTCTAAGAAGCCTTTTGATTACATTTAGCAGGAATGTCTACCGTATATACTCGAGTATAAGCCAACCAGAATATAAGCCAAGGCACCTAATTTTACCACAAAACCAGGAAAAACTTATTGACTTAAGTATATGCTGAGAGTGGGAACTGCAGCAACTACTTTTTTATTTCAAAAATAAAAATTGTCTCTGCCTACTAGTGGGCACAGTAACCAGTGCTAAAAAAGATCTTGGAGTCTTTGTGGACAACAAGTTAAACATGAGCCAACAATGCGATGCAGCATCTTAAAAAGCCAATGGGATTTTGGTCTGCATAAATAGGAGTCTAGTGTCTAGATCCATGGAAGTTATGCTACTCCTCTATTTTGCCTTGGTCAGACCACACCTGGAACCACACTGTGTCCAATTCTGGGTACTGCAATTGAAGGGAGATATTGACAAGCTGGAATGTGTCCAGAGGAGGGTTACTCAAATGAGCAAGGGTCTGGAGAACATGCCCCATGAGGAGCAGCTTAAAGAGCTGGGCATGTTTGGCCTGCAGAAGAGAAGGCTGAGAGGAGATATGATGAGGGCCATGTATCAAGATGTGAGGAGAAGTAATATGGAGGAGGGGACGTAATAGGGAGGAGGGGGCAAGCTTGTTTTCTGCTGCCCTGGAGACTAGGACATGGAACAATGGCTTCAAACTACAGGAAAGGAGATCCCACCTGAATATTTGGAAGAACTTCTTAACTGTGAGAGTTGTTCAGCAGTGGAACTCTCTGTTATTGAAGGGTTTCGTTGCCAGAATGATTGGGTTGCTGTGAATTTTCCGGGCTGTAAGGCCACGTTCAAGAAGCATTCTCTCCTGACGTTTCGCCCACATCTATGGCAGGCATCCTTAATGGTTGTGAGGTCTGTTGGAAACTAGGCAAGTGGGGTTTATATATCTGTGGAATGTCCAGGGTGGGAGAGAGAATTCTTGTCTGCTTGGGGCAATGTTGCAACTGGCCATCTTGATTAGCATTGAAAGGCCTTGCAGCTTCAAAGTATGGCTTCTTCCTGCCTGGGGGCATCCTTTGTTTGGAGGTGTTAGCTTGCTCTGATTGTTTCCTGTCTGGAATTCCCCTGTTATCAAAGTGCTGTTCTTTATTTACTGTCTTGATTTTAGAGTTTTAAAAATTATTTTCAGCCAGATTTTGCTTATTTTCATGGTTTCCTCCTTTCCGTCCACATGCTTGTGGATTTCAATGGCTTCCCTGTGTAGCCTGAGATAGTGGTTGTTAGAGTGCTCCAGCATATCTGTGTTCACTCAGCGCCCAAACACAAATCAAGGAACATGAAAGGCACCGCAGACTAAGTCAACCAGAGAAGTCAGCTATGGCAGAGAACTTGATGAACTAACCTGGACACACATATTATTTGAGAACATAATATGCTCAAATGATCAAGGGTCTGGAGGGGGCAGCCATCAGTAATCACAATCAAAACACCTCCAACAGATCATGCCCGTCTAGCCTTAATAATAATAATAATAATAATAACAATAACAATAATAATAAGGTCATCTAGTCCAACCCCTTCTGCCTTCATGCAGCAAACGCAAAATCAAAGCACCCTTGACAGTTGGTCAGCTAGCCTCTATTATTATTATTATTATTATTATTATTATTATTATTATTATTATTATTAAGTCTTCTGCCTCCGGGAAGCTCTGGGAACAGTGTGATGCAGGCCAGATGCTCTGTTGATCCCCAGCTGGACCCAGGAAGGAAGGAGGCAGCTTAAGGAAGGAGGCCAGAGGTGGTCTCACTGGCGCAGTTGCCTGCCGCTTTCCTTGGCTGAACGCAGTCTCGCTGGAAGAGAAGGCGGGCGCACCCGCCAGCCGCTTCACTTGGCCTCCAGCCTGTCTTCAGCCTCCTGCCGAGTGAGGTGGCTGGCAAGGCCACCTCCAGCCTCCTTCCTTCCTGGGCCCAGATGAGGCCCAACGGAGCATCTGGCCCGCGCTGTTCCTAGAGGCTGAAGATAGAGGCCAGAGGTGGCTTCACTGGAAATGGTGGTGGCGAGTGCACTTGTCAGCTGCTTCACTGGGCTGGAGGCTGAAGACAGAAGCCCAAGGCCCACCTGCCAGCTCTGGTGCTGCAGTTGCCACTCATCCTCCCCCTCCTATTTCTCCATGGCTAGCTGGCAGAGGAGGAGCAGCAGCAGTAATAGCAGTGGTGGTGGCTTCAGAGCCGAGGGAGGTTTGCTCAGCGAAAAAAAGGGCTGAAAAATGCAGCTTATATTTGAGTATATATGGTATTCCTGCTAACCTACATAAAGTTAATTTTTCTTCCAGGTTTATAGCTTGAATTTTTGCAAATCAGAAGATCTCCATTAGCTTGTGCTTTGACAATAAACCTTGATTTATGGCTGTATGGTGTGCATTAAGGGTATCCCTTATCCCTCCTTATTAAGCCCCTTCTACACTGCCAGATAATTCAGGTTATCAAAGCAGAAAATCCATATTATCGGCTTTGAACTGGACTATCTTAGTCTACAATGCTATATAATCCAGTTCAAAGCACATGATGTGGCTTTTATATGGCAGTGTAGAAGGGGCCTTAGTTTAGAGCCACTACTGCAAGCTACTAGGTATAGAATATCTGATGAACAACTACTGCATAGACATAGAAGGAATATCCAATATTTTAATTAGAAGGCTATGCATCCTAATTTTTTCAAATCTACAAAACTTTACACCAAATATGATGCCACTAGTTGACCATTTTGGCCAACTTTCCAGTTGCATTTTCAACTGAAAAAAACCAGGATTAAGCAAACTGGAAAGTTATCAGATGATCTTTTTTGTCTATTAATCCTTAATCTGAAAAAGATTGAAATATGCAGGCTTGATATACTCAAACAATATAATCAGTTTTGAAATGATATTCATTCACATTATCTAACTAATTGGTCCAATACAACAACATGTTTTTAGGATAAAATAAATATTCTTAAAATTAATGCTTTTTAAAAATGATCCTAGAAATCTTTCTCTTATAATTCCTGAAAAAATACTGCAAACTAACAAGTAAACATTTCAGGAATTTTTTATGGAGTTTAGACCATGGTATGTCAATACACAAATAAATTCAGCTGATTCAATTGGTCTGGGTAATTAAGTATATGAAATTATTTTACATATATCAAATAATCTCATATGCCTAATTACCCAGACTTATTGAATCTACCAAATTTGCATATTGACCCACCATTCAACAATTAGTGGGGTTATTCTAGTTCAGGTATGGGCAAACTAAGCCCCGGGGGCCGGATATAGCCTCTGGGCGCTTACCTCAGGCCCTCCTAATTTACCCTGTCCTCTTGGCATTAGGACATGGCGGCCTGCCCTCTAAATCACTCTCAGCCACTGCATGTCTTGTTCTGCTCCCAGCATAAGGACGGGGCAAGCGGCCCCATCCTTATGCTGGGAGGATGGCTTGAGGAAGGCATGAGGCAGCTGAGAGCCCTCCAGAGCACTCTCAGCCACCGCCTGTCTCACGCTCCTCCCAGCATAATGCCAAGAGGACAACCTGAGGATCAAGGGAGGAGGATAAGGAGGAGGATCAGGACAGTAGCCACATGTTTTGCCTTCCTCCTAGCATAAGGATCGGACAAGTAGTCCTGTACATATGCCGGGAGGACAACCTGAAGAGGACCATGGCCCTTCCCTGCCCTCTCCTGCCCCTCCCCCTCCCAGGGCTGCCACACCCACCATGTGCCCAGCTATTCTTCCTCCTGGCCCAGCCCTTCTGTTCGGCTCCGCAATGTGGCTCCAAAGCAAAAAGGTTTGCCCTTGCCTGCTCTAGTTGGTACTAAGTAACAGAATTCAATTAATTTAATTCTTAATATTTATCAATGTTTTTGCCAATAAATGAATCCACCATGTATAAAAGTGGAAATTAAAGAATTAATTTTCAAACCTAAAGTTTCACATTCTGCAACTAATCTGTAACTTTTTGTTACATGTTGTACAAATGAGCACTGGATCATCTACAATGAGAAATACATACCTCTATTGCTGCTTTAATGTCAGGGATTCCAGCTGGATCCACTGCTAAAATTGATACAGAAACCAATTTTTCATGCACTTTTGCAGAAACCTTTTTACGTTTGACGGGCCCTTCTTCTGTAACTTTCTTTTCATCAGGTTTTGGAATAGGTTTTGGAATCCAAGGAAGAATTAGGGCCCGCGCCAATGCATTACATAATGTTACAAAAATAGTAGTATTCCTGAAGAGAGAAAAAAAGAAAAGAAAAAATTAGGGCTAAATATGATTTCAACTGAAATCATTGAAACCAATGAAACTTCCATGGGTGCAGACTAATGTCCAGTTGTTTTCATTGGATCCACCTTATTTGAAGCTAGAATTAGATTTATCTTACTGGATGCACAATCACTTGGGAGCAAATCTCACAAAACTCAGACAGCCCTATTTCCAATTACATCTATACTGTACTGTACTATATAGGCTTGATATATAACAAGAAAAAGAATATGAAAATGCATTCTATCCATATAGGTAACACACAGAAACCAAGGTACTGTTCCATTATCTGGGAGGAGGCCACAAGGTTACGCTAGAGAGAGAAGGATAGTCCATTTTGCAGGGGTGGAGGGTGGGTTGTAGGAGGAAAACCATTTCCCCCTGTTTTCCTGTTATTTCCTCCACACATGTCCACATCGTGGGAACACCCCTTGTTTATGAAATGGGGAGTGGGCAGGGGGAATAACCAGAGAAAACAGGGGAAATGGTTTTCCTCCCTCAACTCCCCCCTCTCCTTCTAACACCCCCTTGTGGCTGCTGCCTGGATAATGGAATGGTACCAAAATAAATTTTTACAGAGCTACCTAGATAAATGTCCTGTACATACTGTCCTACAACAGCATACTTAGTGGAACTTACTTCTGAACATGTGGATAGGATTTTTTTTCATAAATAGTAAAAGATGAGAAAAATAAAGCATGCAGCTGAAATAATACAATATTTATTTATTTATTTATTTCACATACCGCTTTTTTACCACTAGGGGAACTCAAAGCAGTTCAACAACATAGTAAATGGCAAAGATTCAATGCCTCACAACCTTATAAAAGAAAACATTACAAGTCTAAAAGCAATACATATAACCAAATCAAATCAAATCATATAACCATAAATTAGCTAATTAAAAACTATATAAATAATCAGACATGCTATAGAACATTAAAACATTTAACATTAAGGCATTTGAAACGCATCGATGCCGTGGTATTGTGATGGAGTCTTTGAGTAGTGATACTACTAGGAGTACTTGAAGGGGAAGAAAGACTACTCATGAGCAAGACTCCGATGAGGAGCGACAAAGGAAGTGGATCCGGGAGAGACTTACGGAGCCTACTGATAATGACGCAGTTGAGCAGGATGATGGGGTTGAGAATCAGGAGGTGTGATGACTCATGGGCCATGTAGTCCCGTTCCTAGTACTATTGTGGCAGATGAAGAGGAAAACTTGGGTTTCCCACCGTTTCTGCCAGATTTGGAGCCCTTGCACCTGCAAGATGTTTGCCCACAAGAAGTCAGCCAAACAAGCCTTGAGCAGAAATCTCCCCCATTTTCTCGCCGGGATTATTATAATCAAGATAGAGGCGCTCGAGAGGCGCCAGGATAGCTGCCAGACAATTAGCTGATTAAGTCTGTTTCCCTTGGGAAACTTTAAGGAGTCATGCATCTGGACACAGTATAGGTTTCGTTTCTTGTTCCCCAGAAAAAGTGTTCCTTGGCGGGAAAACAAGATCCTATATAGGTGTTTGCCCGCAAAGAAATCCTTGCGGAGTCAATTCGTCGGCTTGAGGAGTGAGATCGTGTGTAGACTTCGTACTCCAGTTCCCAGTTCCCGGATCAAGTTTCCTGCCCAGCCTTGTACCATGGACTTCTATGGGCTCAGTTCTTGATTCATGTTTGCCTTGTTTCCAGTTTGATCTTGCCAAGTTTCAAGTCTTGCCTTGCCTTGCGTTTTAAACCACGGACCTTGCTTCTCAGTTTCAAGCCTTGTTTTCCAGTTTCCTTCGGATTTACCTTAAGCCTCAAAGACTATTTGCTTGCCAAATAGTGTGTGTTTCGGTGAAGTGGATTATAACTTTGGACTTTAATATCACATATTGGACATTGTTTTTCTGGACTATATTTGACCTTTCCTGAAAGGTCTACTTCTGAACTATATTCTACACTTGTTTTTATTGACTTTCTATATTTCCTTAATAAAGATATTAGATAGATTCTGGTCTCTGCGCATGGTTATTGGTGTTCTGCAGCCTGGGTCCTGACAGTTTGACTCCGCCACCCTAAGCACCAATTAACCTAAAACCAGAATGTCTACGGAAACCGGGGCGGAAGACCAACCGCTCAGCTACACCATTTCCAAGGAAGAATTCGACAGGATCCGTGATACTCTCCGAACACAGGAGGGTGAAATTCTGGGCTTGAAGGAACGTGGAGTGCGCCTCCCTGCCCTAGCGCTTCCAACCAAGTTTTCTGGAGAAGCCTCCAAGGTTCATGTTTTCCGTCGCCAGTGCCAGGCGTACATAGAAGCCCGCCAAGCTGAATTTCCCCACGAGGATGTCAAAGTGGTGTGGATTTATAGTCTTCTAGATGGGCCTGCGGCCAATTGGGCGACGGCGCTGTATGATGCAGGTTCCACGCACCTAAGCTCCGCGCAAGGGTTCTTGAACCATCTTAGGAGGACCTGGGGAATCGAGGACAACGAGGAGGCGGCCGGCCATAAACTCCGGCGACTCCTTCAAGGGGACAGGCCGTTGTCCCGGTACATAGCCGAGTTCCGGGTGCTGGCTCAGAACACCGGTTGGAACGATATCGCCCTCAGAGGGCAGTTTCGTGAGGGCCTTAACTTCGAGATGCTGGAAGAAATTTCTAAGGTGGATCCCCCAGAGACTCTTGAGAGACTCATTAATCATTGTCTACGAGCCGAAGTCCTGCTTGCCAACAAAAAACAGTGGCTCCGAGGTCAGAGTGGAAGAGCCGGGGTGAGACCCCCTGCTTCTACCAGTATTCAGCCACGACCAGTATGGAAATCTCCACCGCCAGCCCCAAACCCCATGGGAAGCGAGGAAGAACCGATGCAGTTGGGCAATGTGCGCCCCAGACTGGATGTTGCCGAAAAGGCCCGCCGCCAACGTTTGAATTTGTGTTGGTACTGCGGAAATGGGGGCCACCTCGCCAGAGAATGCCCAGCCAAAAGGAAGCCCGCCGCCCGCCTGGCAGCGGCGTCCACCGTGGAGCCGGAGACGGCCGAGGCGGCTGGGGCCAAGCCGGCGGGGGAAGCCAGCGACCGGGCGTAGAGAGGCTCGCCAACCCGGTCAAAAACCCCACTCAAGAGCCGCAGACGGGGGTCCTATTTCTCCTAGTGGTCACGTTGTGGTCAGCGAAAAAGGGACCCGTCATGATCCATGCCATGATAGACTCAGGAGCAACAAACAATTTCATTGATAGAGAGTATGCCGACTCTCTGGGATTACAATATCATGATTTCAAGAATGCCCGAGTGGTGCAGGCTATAGATGGTCGTCCCCTAAAGACGGGTCCAGTAAGCCAATGGACCGAGCCCACCAGGATGTGGATAAGGGAACATATGGAAGAGATTTCCTTCTTCGTCACCGAGGTGCCCCACTTCCCTGTGATTTTGGGAATTCCATGGCTGACACTCCACGACCCAAACATCTCCTGGACCAACAGAGAACTACAATTTGCTTCAAAGTATTGCCAAAACCATTGCCTAGTAGCCAAGGTCTGCCATGCCACAGACGCAGAACCCATCATCACCTTGCCCAAGAAATATTCAGACTTCTGGGACGTTTTCAATGAAAAGGAAGCCGAGAAACTACCCCCACATAGACCCTACGACTGTGCCATTGACTTGGTGGAGGGGGCCCCGATCCCGCGAGGACACCTCTACTCCCTGACTGAACCAGAGCAAGAAGCTCTCAGGGAGTTCATAGAGTCAAATCTTCGCAAGGGATTCATCAGACCCTCTCAATCCCCAGCTGCTTCCCCGGTGATGTTTGTGAAAAAGAAGTCAGGGGACCTACGCTTGGTTGTGGACTATAGAGCATTGAATAATATCACGAAGCGGAACCGCTATCCCCTGCCTTTGATCTCGGACCTATTAGACCGGCTTCGAGGGGCCAAGGTTTACACCAAGCTGGATCTCCGGGGGGCTTACAATCTAGTTCGCATCAGGGAGGGGGACGAATGGAAAACCACCTTCCAGACCAAATTCGGATTATTCGAGTCCCTGGTCATGAATTACGGATTATCCGGAGCTCCCACAACATTCCAGCATTTTGTCAACGATATCTTTCAGGATTATCTAGATCAGTTCTTGATCATATACTTGGACGATTTTTTGGTGTTTTCTAGATCACAATAGGAGCACGAGAACCACGTCAGAATGGTGCTACAATGATTGCGGGATCATGGACTATATGCCAAATTAGAAAGATGCGCCTTTGATCTGCAAGAAGTAGACTTCCTGGGGTACCGCGTCTCGCCACAAGGGCTCTCCATGGACCCGGCAAAGGTTTCAGCAGTATTGGAATGGCGGGCGCCAACCAACAAGAAGGAAGTGCAACGTTTCTTGGGGTTCGCGAACTACTACCGCAAATTCATCCCAGACTTTGCCCGCTGGTCTGACCCAATCACCAGCTGCATCCGTGGAAAACAGCCTTTCCGCTGGACGGAGCAAGCAGAGAAAGGGTTCCAACAATTAAAGAAGTTATTCACGACCCAGCCAATTCTACAACACCCTGATCCTAAAACCCCTTTTGTTGTGCAGGCTGACGCCTCTGATGTGGCAATTGGGGCTATACTCATGCAACCAGTGGGAGAGCATCTTCATCCTTGTGCCTATTACTCCCGTCAACTAACAGCCCCAGAGAGGAATTACACTATTTGGGAGAAAGAACTCTTGGCCATAAAGGCAGCCTTTGAAAATTGGAGACATTGGTTAGAAGGGGCCAAATTTCCCATTGAGGTTCATACTGATCATCGAAATTTAGAGCACCTAAGGACCGCACGAAAGTTAAATCAAAGGCAGCAGCGCTGGGCTTTGTTCTTTGAACGTTTTGACTTCCAGATCCATTATGTGACCCCGGCTCAGACCAAGCAAGCAGATGCTCTATCACGGAAACCAGAGTATGCTGCAGGACGCAAAGAGACCTCAGAATCTCGATTGCTGCAACCCGAAAACTTTGCCACGCTCACAGTGGGAAACACCAAATCCACTCCAATTGAACCAACTCCTTCCAACCCAGAACCCCTTTGCGCTCAAGAAATTAGAGCCAGCCAGCAGGCAGATGCCTGGGCTCAAGGCCAGATTCGCCAAGGATTACGTTTCCCTTTCTCACTTAAGGATGGACTATTGTGCTACCGGAACCATGTTTACATCCCTCCAGGCCCCGGCAGAGAAAAGGCACTTCGTCTGTGTCATGACAGCAAGCCAGCAGGACATTTTGGACTCTTTAAAACCATGCACTTGATTCTACGAGATTTCTGGTGGCCCAAGATCCGCAAGGATGTGGAAAAATATGTCAATACCTGTCCTGTATGTCAGCGCTCCAAGACACGAAGGGAGAAGCCCTCAGGGCTACTACATCCTCTCCCCACTCCTTCTCGCCCATGGGAGATAATTTCCGCGGATTTTATCACTGACCTACCACCTTCCCTTGGATTCACCACGATACTAGTGGTGGTGGACCTTTTCACCAAGTTGGCTCATTTCATTCCCTGCGATGGCCTCCCCACGGCCAAGAAAACTGCAGATTTATTCCTTCAGCATGTTTTCAGACTACATGGATTGCCCAAGAGTTTAGTCACGGACCGTGGAACTCAATTCACCTCTCGTTTCTGGAAGGCACTACAAAAACTATTGGGCATAGACTCTCGTTTATCTTCAGCTCACCATCCCCAAACGGATGGGCAAACTGAGTGCACCAATGCCACTTTGGAACAATACCTTCGCTGTTATGTAAACTACCAGCAGGACAATTGGGCTTCCCTGTTACCTCTGTCAGAGTTTGCTTACAACAATGGTGTCCAGGCTTCAACTAAAGAAACCCCGTTCTTTGCAAACTACGGCTTCCACCCACGTTTCTTCCCTTCTGTCATTGAAACCTCAGAAGTCCCTGCAGCAGAGGACTGGTTACAAGAACTTACAGCGGTGCAACAACTCTTACACCAACAACTGGATCAAGCCAAGGAGGACTATAAACGCCACGCTGACGGCCATCGCCAGCCGGGCCCCGAGATCAAGGTAGGAGACCGGGTCCTATTGTCCACCCGCTTTTTGCCCTCCCACCGTCCTTGCCGGAAGTTAGATGCCCGTTTCATTGGTCCCTACCCAGTGGTGGCGCAACTTAACCCCGTGACTTTCAAACTCCAACTTCCACGCTCCATGCGCATTCATCCGGTGTTTCATCGTTCCCTGCTCCTTCCAGCGGATGGGGTACGCCCCGATGTGGACCAGCCGGCCCCCGCCCCTGTTTTGGTGGACGGGGAGGAGGAATTCGAGGTTCAGGACATTTTGGATTCTCGCTTTCATCGCCGCTGCCTTCAGTATCTCATTGACTGGGTGGGTTTTGGCCCCGAAGAACGCTCTTGGGAAGACGCTTCCACAGTCCATGCCCCCGACTTAGTCCGCCGCTTCCATCAGGCCTACCCTGCCAAGCCGCGGCCCCGCACCTCGGGAAGAGGGCCCATTTTTGAGGGGGGCCTTGAGGAGGGGGATAGTGTGATGACTCATGGGCCATGTAGTCCCGTTCCTAGTACTATTGTGGCAGATGAAGAGGAAAACTTGGGTTTCCCACCGTTTCTGCCAGATTTGGAGCCCTTGCACCTGCAAGATGTTTGCCCACAAGAAGTCAGCCAAACAAGCCTTGAGCAGAAATCTCCCCCATTTTCTCGCCGGGATTATTATAATCAAGATAGAGGCGCTC
Source organism: Anolis carolinensis (assembly GCF_035594765.1). Classification (NCBI taxonomy): domain Eukaryota; kingdom Metazoa; phylum Chordata; class Lepidosauria; order Squamata; family Anolidae; genus Anolis; species Anolis carolinensis. The sequence goes on from NC_085843.1 coordinate 204,564,003, forward strand.
GAGAGGCGACTCGCCGGAGCGCCAGGATAGCTGCCAGACAATTAGCTGATTAAGTCTGTTTCCCTTGGGAAACTTTAAGGAGTCATGCATCTGGACACAGTATAGGTTTCGTTTCTTGTTCCCCAGAAAAAGTGTTCCTTGGCGGGAAAACAAGATCCTATATAGGTGTTTGCCCGCAAAGAAATCCTTGCGGAGTCAATTCGTCGGCTTGAGGAGTGAGATCGTGTGTAGACTTCGTACTCCAGTTCCCAGTTCCCGGATCAAGTTTCCTGCCCAGCCTTGTACCATGGACTTCTATGGGCTCAGTTCTTGATTCATGTTTGCCTTGTTTCCAGTTTGATCTTGCCAAGTTTCAAGTCTTGCCTTGCCTTGCGTTTTAAACCACGGACCTTGCTTCTCAGTTTCAAGCCTTGTTTTCCAGTTTCCTTCGGATTTACCTTAAGCCTCAAAGACTATTTGCTTGCCAAATAGTGTGTGTTTCGGTGAAGTGGATTATAACTTTGGACTTTAATATCACATATTGGACATTGTTTTTCTGGACTATATTTGACCTTTCCTGAAAGGTCTACTTCTGAACTATATTCTACACTTGTTTTTATTGACTTTCTATATTTCCTTAATAAAGATATTAGATAGATTCTGGTCTCTGCGCATGGTTATTGGTGTTCTGCAGCCTGGGTCCTGACAGGAGGATGGGATGACAAGTTCTAAGGATGGGGTAATGGACTGGACTAAGGTTATGATTTTACAAATTAAGCACCAAAACATCATGTTATACAACAAATTTGACAGAAAAAGTAGTTCAATACGCAGTAATGCTATGTAGTAATTACTGTATTTACAAATTTAGCACCAAAATATCACGATATCTTGAAAACATTGAAAAATGCGTTGGATAATCCAGAACGTTGGATAAGTGAGACTCTACTGTACTAGTTAATATATATTATGTGTTACATGTGCTCAGCCCACATCAGAGACTTTCTTTACATTTATGAGCTGATTAATAATGTACCAGATTTCAATTTAATTACCAACAATTTTCAATAAAGTGCATGTGCTAAGTCTGCATGTAAGGAACAAAACTGGCTCAAGACCAAGCATGTTACTAGGAAGTGATCCATGTGGCACACATTATTCCTTTCATTATATAATTTCCCAAGCATTTGCCACTTTGTTGTCACATACAAAAGTTTTGCTCAGTCATTTATTTCTAAATGATGACATGGAATAAGTAATGTGATGGTCTACCCTGCTATCAGTTATCCTGCTATTAGCTACGTAGGAACTATCTTTTCAAGAAGTATAGCATGGTAAAAATATCTTAAATAAATAACAATAAGTTGGTATTTTGTCACTAGGTACTCTAAAAAAATTAATTGGAAATCTGAATAAATTCTATGGGGACTTACCCACAATGTCCAGTATTCTTAACTGCACTGAAAAGAGTTTGCAGAGATTCAACAATTTCTCTTTGCCTTTTGGCAGCAATCAGGTGTTTATTGTGATTTAGAACATACACCACAGTATTATGTACGATCCAGGCTTCATTTAACTCCTCTCCAATTCTAGCAGCTCGTAGAAAGTTTTCCATAGCATATTTAGATAAGTTGCTTATCCAGGAACTAAAAAATTAACAAGGATATGTTTACAATTGTCAAAATGGGAGTGAAATAAGCAAGCAGAATACATGAAGAAATATCCTCCAACAGGGAGCATTCCTCGGGGTTCCTCTGACACAGTTATGTTTAATTGCTATTATAAAAATATTTTCATCTATAGCAATGATTCCAAAACTCTAGTCCTCCGAGTGTTTTGGACATCAATTCCCAGAAGCCTAATCTGTTTTGGCCATTGATCGGGGATTCTGAGTGGTGATGCCCAAAACACCTGGAAGATTATAGTTCGGGAAACCCTGGTCTAAAGTCTATTCATAGTCAGTGAAGATGTTCTCTGAACAAACTACATTTATGATTCTGTTAAGAAGTAATAAAAAAATCATGGACAACAAATATCAGTTCACTTTGATAACTCTACTTAACACAATTTTTGTTCTTGGGTTATAAATGTCATTTCCTAATTGGTTCTATCATAAAAACATGGAAAAAGTTTATTAAACTGCAAAAACTTTGTTCATGCAGGGCATCCTGCATTTTGCTATAGTTTTTCAATAAATATCTCATCAAGTCTTAACCAATTCAACATAGTTTGTGGCAGCCACAAAAATGAAGTTTCTAGTGTATAACAGCTACTTTCAAAGTAAGTACCACACAATAGCAATAACACTTTCAAACCAGGATCAGAAAAAAAATCAAATTTTATTACATAGTATAATAAAATATCATCGGCTTTAATTATCTCAGAAATTATTAGTTTAATAATCACAGGAATGTCTAGTTCACAATTTCATTAAAACATACTGGGTATTTGTTTTTTGTTCTCTCTAAATAATATCTAAATACTTCATTTTTTAGCCTTAAATTAAAAATGCTTATACTTAAGAAGAAATGCCATGCTCCTCTGAAACAACCACATGGACAATAGCTTCGCTTGACACAACCACAGGAGTGAACGTAGGACTTGCTATACGACACCCAAACCGAAGGGCTACAGGTTACTCATCCCAGTGGTTAGCCCTTTTCTGCACATTTTCCAAACTGAAATACCCTTCTACAACTAGCATTGCTATTTGTTAAGGTTGTGTGTAATGGGTCTTGCCTACCTTACAAGGTTGGTAAGTGGCCCACCTTGCAGGACTGATATGTTTCCATTTTGTAGGCAGAGCTTATGAGAGACCATTTTGCATGCCTTACTGGCAGCAGCTCAGCAGAGTAAGGGGGAGGAGGAATCAAACAGCCATTACCATAGGTGCTGTCTGATTGGCTGATGCAAATAAGAAGTTGCTTAGCAACTGGAGATGGGCGGAGCCAAAGTGGCAGTTGAGACAGGCAGCCAGAGAATTCTTTTTCAGTTAGAGTTTGAAAGTCAGTCAATTAAGGAGTTGGTCTTTGGAATTCAGTCAGTTGGGAACTGTGTTTTGAAAGGGAAGCCTCTTTGAGGAAATATAGGTAAAGTCTTCAAGTAAGGAAGGGCTGAGATCTATATTTGTGAACTCTATAGTCTAGAGCACTGCTGTTTAAATCCCGGAAGAAGTAGATTTAAACTTACATCGTCCTGTTTGTGTTTCCTTGGTGAAGGAACATATTTCCACAGAAACCAAGTTATAAGACCATCATTTGAAGAGAAAACCATAAGCATCTTTACTGTTCAATGTTAATGAAACCATCACGCATATTTACTGTTCAAACTACAAATAAACAACCATTTCTTGTTTCTCCTCACATAAAGTGTCACATGTGTCTCTCTCAATATCCTAACCTAGAAGAGGCTACTGAATAATGCATTGGTGGCAGCATTTGATAGAGGTAGTGATTTCAAATCCTCTATATAGTGATGGCATCAGAAATAGAAGCCTCTGCAATTCTGGCAAATTTGAAAAATCCTCTCTGTTACATATTGTTGAAACCCCCCGTTCCTCTATATTGTGCAATTTGGGTAAGCCAGGATCCGTTTCTGTGTCCCAGGTTTCAGTGGGGGCCCTGATCCATTTCTCGGGAGCCTCCTGAATACGGGAGGACAGAAATCCATTTTTGATCCAGGAAGCCAAAATATCTGTTTTTGATCTGGCCTATTGGCGGCAATGGGGGGGGGGACTTCCCAGGCTCCCCTTCTTGTCATTTTAGGCATTGTTTGCCCTTATACCCTACATTAAGACCTGACTGCATGGCTGTTTGGCTGCTCCCTCGGCTGCTGCTGTTGCTCTTGCTGGTGATGGTGAAAGGAGCATGCTGGTACAGTGAGTGCAGACCTCTGCCCTGAATGCCCTTCGGCAACACGTGGCTTGGGGTGGAAGCAGCCCTGCCCCACAGAAAGTGAGGAGCAGGAGGGCCAAGGTGGGGAGGGGGCACTTCTGGGCCCACGGCTTGCAAGAGGGGAGTCAGTCCCCTCTCTGTCCTGCCCCCTTTTCACAGGAGTAACAAGAGACATCTCTTTCGCCTCAGTCCTGAGAAGTAATGGGAGACTCCCTCGGTAGAGATAGTTTCATTCTCTGTCTGTTGGGCACATTCAGAGCAGATAATTTGGCCTTATATCCTTCATTAAGAACTGGATTAAAAGCATCATATTAAGATAACACTCTTTATGCGATCCTTTCCCTTCTGTCTTTCAAGAAGACCTGGGTTTAAGGCAAGGGCTTACGAAACCCCCCTTCTTGGGATCATTTCCCTTCTAGCAGCTATCTCCCTCCCTGCACTACACGTGTAGCCAAAAGAAACAGAAAACAGCCGTTTTTCAGCAGCCATTGTTCTGTTGTAGCCGGAAAAAAATGGAAGGAGCCTATGCCATTATGGGTGTCCAAACCAGCTGAAGACCTTTTTTTTAAATGAATATGTGTACAATTCTACTATTTGCTTCATTGGGACAAATAGTAGCTTCAGAAGACGTTAACAGAAGCCAAGTTAACGGGAAAGCAAGAACCCTCCTCCTTTCCTCTTGTCCATTACATGCCATTAAAAACAAACTAACAAAACCATTTTTTTAAAAAATGAGATGGGATATTCAGTAATGAATTCTGTTTCATTTGTTCTGGCCTTTAGGGGTTGTTCAGATCAGTACTTTTTAGGTTATCTGATGCAGTGATTTAGCTCTTCTCTTTCCCCTCCTTCCACTCCTTCTCCTCTGTGCCAGGGATCAGTATAATATTTCTTCCTATTCACTACAACTCTCTCTCTCCTGGAAGTTTGCATTAGACTCATACTTGAAAGGGTTTTCTAAACTCATCTAAGTTTTGATGATACCTATAACATACAGCTAAGTCATAATGAAATCATTTTCCTTGCATTTCTTTCAAACAACTGTTGCAAATCTGAGGCATTGTTAATTTGGAACCAAACTGTAGGAGTTACTAGCTAATTGTACCAAAAGCTTATATAGTTCCAGCAAGATGTAAAAGCTAGCAGCAGAAAAAAAACCATAATTCTATTAAACAACTGCATCAATGTGAAATGATCACAGAAGTACTGATAAAATAATTCATTTTCAACACTTCTTAAAAGACAACATTTCATTAAACAACATATACATTTCTAATGATTTTAATGTAGGCTTGTTGCTTTCCAGCTTCTGTGGGATTCTGACTAATTTATCTACAATGACATGTCCTTGGGGACATGAAAGATCAGTTAACCATTATGCCCTGCTTTGCTGGAAAGCAGAAATAGCAATCACACAGCTCAAAGCAGCATTTCCAGTGGCAGTAGTTCATACAGTCATATGAAATTTTTATTTAATTTTATTTATTTGGCTTGAAGTTGATCTAAATCCTGATCTGATCATAAGTGCACAAAGAGGAAAACATTTCCCACTGCATTTAAATCACTATTTAGATCCTGTACAAATGATCATTGGGAAGAATCTTTTGTAGGTTCCTCACTTCTAAAAATGTAAAGATTTAGCTTTACCACATAAGAAATATCAATTTGTCAGAATTAAACCATCTTTCAGACACTGTGAGAATACTCATTATCTATAGGGTACAACTCTAATTACCACATTGATTACAATTCAGTACTATGCATGTTTGCCATGAACAGAGCCCCACTTATTTTAGTAGATTTTACTCCCAGGGAAAACATGACTAAAATTGTCTTAGAAACTGACAAGATCCCAAAAAAGGTTAAGGTGCTTCCACAATAGAGAGGGCTATGATTTTTAATATATGTATCCAAGATAAGCTGTTTAAAATTTTATCTTTTAACCTTTTCATCATCCAAAACTGACATGGCTGCAAGAACGAAACTCAGAGGCAAACTAACTTTTAGATTGGTTGAGTGCAGGAGAACTGCCTTCCTGCCAACATTCTTTTCAAGTTCAATACTGAGTGAGATAGGATTTGTAGGCTGACTGTTATTAAATCCCCTGTAAAATTAATATTCTCAGAACAATAATTCTAGTCCTAAATTGTTCTTCACCAACAGGTTTGGAAATCTGTTGACTGCAAAAGAAATACATATTTCCTAAATAAGTGGAAAATTGAAAATGACGACATTTCATTCTGGACCAAAACATGTATTGTTACTCAAATTTAGAAGATCAGATATCAGCCTTCACCAACATAAAATTGTAACATACATATAAAAAAATTAGCTCACATCTAACTGTACTAAATCTCAAGGGTCAGTTGCTTCAAAAATATAAAACAAGGCAGGTACCAATTCTTCAAATCAGCCTACCTGTAAGTACTCCATTCTGCTTCATGTCCAGTTTGTAGTGAAACCTGTTCTGAAGAGTGCAGATTTATATCTACAGGGAGAACAGGCTGATCATTGAACTCAACACCTTCCGTTCTCAGTAAATGAATTGTAGCCTAGAAAAGGACAGACCAAAGAGAAGGAGCAAAGCAATGCAGGCCCAAATGTGCCAATGATCTGCTCTCAGAACCCTAACCTACTTATACATATACATATAAGACATAATGGTAACTTATTGTTTCCCATTCTAAGACAATTTATAGCAACCCTTAGGATAACGTGCTGACATACCTTCCCTTCCCTTCATCTTTATAACTGTTTGGAAGAATGGAACATTTCTGCTTTTGATTTTAAATGAAATATAGTTCACAGTGGCATCTAAACTTAGCTCAGAGGGAGTTCACCCGTAAGGCAATCTAGGCAGTTGCCTGGAGCGCCATGAGTTGGGGGGGGGGGCGCAGTTGAGGCACCTCAGCAGGTGGCAAGACCGATCGGTAAACTAGCGGCTGCCTGCTTGCGCCATGCGGCCGTTTTGCTCCGGGTGCAGGCCCCAAAGCCTAGCGGGCCAAAAGACCGAAGCTGAGAGGAGGCTGGGGTGCGTGCATGGGTGTATACGCATGCACAGTGGTCAGAGAGGCAAGATGGGCGGGGCGCCCTCTCTAACCACTGTGCATGTGCCATGCGGCTGCTTGGCCTCTCCCCATATCCTTGAAGGATACAGGGCAGAGCCAAGCAGCCACATATTGCAAGCGGCAGTGCGCGTGCTCTCCAGCTGCTTTACCCGGCGGGTGCCTCCTGCCGGGTAAAGCTGCTAGAGAGCGCACGTGCCGCCGCTTGTGCCATGCATCCGCTTGACTCCACCCCATATCCTTCGAGGATACAGGGTGGGGCCAAGCGGCCGCATGGCACATGCACAGTGGTTAGAGAGGGCGCCTCACCCATCTTGCTCTTCCTCGTCTTGGTAGAGCCGCCACCTGCCTCGGGATGGGTTGCCAGAGTCCTTCCTGCCTCCACGGCCTGGCGGGGCCTCTGGAGACCCATCCTGAGGCAGGCGGCGGCCCCGCCGAGCCAAGGAAGACCGAGATGGGTGGGGCACCCTCTCCGACCACTGCGCATGTGCTAAGCGGCCGCATGGTGCATGTGCAGTGGTCGGAGAGAGCGCTCCGCCCATCTTGCCGAGCCTAGGAAGCGCGAGATGGGTGGAGCGCCCTCTCTGACCACTGTGCATGCACCACACTCATCTTGCTCTTCCTAGGCTCGGCACCAGCGGCAAGTGGGTTTCTAATTTTTTTTTATAATCAGTGATTGGTTCGTGGGGGGGGGGAGACAAAATTCTGTTCACTTACACTTAAAAATTACCTTGGGCCAGCTCTGAGTTAAGTAACTGGGTTTTGTTTAAAGTTTCATTAGTAGACCATACTCTGAAACCAAAGTTTGATTTTGGTTTCTGTTCATAAACAAGAATTTAAATAAACCACAGATTCTTATGTGACAAATTGCATCTTAAAATAGGCTGTATTAGCCCATGCCTCTGCTTGTGTGAAAATGGGAATATGTAAAAATCTCATGGCGATGCTCTTTCAGTCTTCTCTTGCTCATTTCTAGTGGCTTTAAAATTTTAGTTAGGAATAGAATTCAGAAGTCAAGACTTGGATCTTTCCTTTTCTACTGCAATCAACTTAAAACAAATGATTATGCATTTTTCATATTTTGTCTTTTAATTTGTCTCATTTTTAGATGTTTCATTTGGAGTGTATTTATGAAATATTGTTTTAATTACAATTAAATTAATATTTAATCCTACAGTTTTAAAGGATCTTTAACTTTAACATCGATAGAAGTGATAAACTATTGGTATTGCTTGAAAGTAATACATAAAAAGGTATTTTCAATCCAGGTTTACTCATCAGAAGAGAAAGATTCATAAATGAGGGCAGAAACAATATTCTTGCTAAAATACCTAGAGCATGCCAAAATGATAACACCTCAAAGTCATGCTAGTATGTGCTCCATGATTTTCCATAGATGGGAGGGATAATAGAAATTCTGATGATTTAAATCAAAGAAATTTCATTTACACTGTGAACTGGACTTGTAAACGTGACAAAAAGCATGAGCAGAGGGTTTTTTGTAGTATTTGCCAATGTTTATATGGCCTCTTTCCTCATATGAAAGCAACCATCTGTAGCAAGTTAGTATAAATGGAGATCACTGTCTTATCAGCAACCAAGGGCAGAAAGAGATAAAAATTATTTTGACAGCTGTTCAGATTACTGACCTCTGCATTAATGAATCTCACTTCTGCTAAGGTTCTCAATAAATCTCTTTCCAAAGAGAAAAATCTAGTGGGAGAGGGTGAGGGCGATTCCCTTTGTATACTTCCTTCTTGATCATCTTCTAACGTACTTGCACTTGTTTTCTTCTTGAGTACTAAGAGGTAATTAAAAATAATATTTTAACAAACTCTGTACATCTATACACCTCTGTAAACTTCTGGAACTTCTGCTTTAAAGTTTTTTTCATAGTTAAGGAAATCCAATAATGCTTTTTGATGAGACTTTTATTTATACTATAGCTGTGCCCCATTCACTGCTTTTTAAGGGGGTGCAGACAATCCATCTTCTAGTTGTAATCTTCTTGTGTTTGCCCACAGTATTTTCCACCATTTTTGTTTTCACAAAAACCAATTAAGCATGAGAGTGAATTAAGCAATATCATTTGAGTTGTAGCAGTAAGAGTTTTCCATTTGATAGAATCTTAAATACGTTGTTTCCTAGTGCTTTTTCAGATGTTTTAAAACATAGTCTAATGTCTTTTAAATAATCTTATAATAGTGGTTTTAAAAAGTAAGCATGCATGATTTATTCTACATCCATGTTACAGATAACCAATATTCACATATAGCAACCCAAAATTCAATCTATAGCTTAGAAAGTAATATTTAAGTTCAGTATAAATGTAGGACTGCCAAACCTTGAAAGTCAGATAGTATGGTACAGTGGTTTGGTTACTAAACTACAGCTCCAAAGATTGAGGTTCAAGTTAGTGTCTTTTTTTTTAAAGGGCTCCCTCAAGCATAAAATGTCCCAACGGAGCCAAATGTGGTAAAAATATCCCCAAGCCTCCTAGAAAGCATTTACAAATTGATCCCTGGAAGGCCTTGGGAGCCACAATAACTAATTATGTAAGGAATCATATTATCAATATCTAAATATACGGCTGAAGGAGGAAACATCAGTTAGTCACTTCCTTCTTCAGCAACAAGTTTGCTCTGAAATAATAATAATAATAATAATAATAATAATAATAATAATAATAATAATAATAAAGTAATAAGTACTTGGGTTGGCTTACAACATAAATAATACAATAAATGCAATACAATAAAATACAGAAAATGAATAAATAATTAATAACACATCAATAGATATAAATAAATAGATATAAAACACAAAATACAGCAAAATTAAATAATTAAAATTAACAAAAAATGTTAAGAGGGAAGTTATTCTATGAATTTGTGTAGAGGATGGCTGATATTGTAATATTGCACATAAATCTGATGACTTACTTTTTCTGCGCTTTGGTGTTTTTGTTGTTTGACAGTCATCATACAAGAGGCAGAATCTACATGCAGCTCGGCACACATCCCATACACCTTGTTTTCGTGCTGTTTTTGCTATTTCTGACCAAAGTTTAATTCTACACAAAGAAAAACATGAAAAAAAGAAACTCGGAATAAAGAATGCTAAAGAACACTCTGATTGAAAGGATGAACCATCTTTCGCCTGGTACAAGTTAAAACATTTTGAATGAAAAAAAATAAAAACAGCAATGTTTCTTTAGGACGACAGTTACCTCTCTTTTTCATTTTCATGTCCTATTCTTTTCAGATGCCCATCTGCTTTCTCTACACTTCTTGTGTGGTGTTCTGCTCTTGCACAGAGATAACTAATTTGACCCTTACTTTTACTTGAGGCAACTAAACAGGAAAGGAGAAAAAAGTATAGACAATTTCCCACAACTTTCATATTATTACCACAGTAGTTTCACAAGAATATTGTAGCCATTGATTGGGCCATTTTAGAATTAAAGTACTATCTAAGAAATTATTTCTATGTAAAGTTAACTAGGAAGATACATGAAACAATCAGCAGAGGGATAAAGACAAATTCCTATGAAATATATAAAGCGTTTGCACATCTTGTAACATTATACAAATTACTGTCTCTAATAAATATAAATCAGATAGGAAAACAATTTGCAACATCTTAATCTGCATAACACTGGTTTCTCTAGGATGCTGATTCTGCAATGTGTTAATCTGACAAACCCTAACTTTTAAAGAAAGGCAGGAAGTTAGAAAGAAAGTTGGAAAGTATTTAAAAATTCAAAAATATTTGACATAGGAAGGAATTTATACTGACAGAGACAAGATACAACAGGGAATTGAGCTGAACCCTCAGGGGAAACATGACTCATGCAATATAGACATGTCAAGCATGGATTATTTCAGCAGTTTAATGACACAGCACTCATACTTTCTATAATCATGCTAGATAAAGTTTTCCTACGAGGGTTGAATGAAAAATAATGCCTCCACCTTCGTAACTCCTCAACAGATGGCAGTACTGGCATGTGGCAGGTACTGGCTTGTTCAGTAGACTCTCCTCTACAGTTCTATTTGGCGGGAAGCCTTAGTATTGAATGGTTGTGTTGTTAAAGTGCGAAGTATGGAACCCTGTGCAGACAGTCAGTCAATGCGACTTAAGCAACATGCAGTCACTGAATTCTTGACAGCAGAAGGTGTCACCCCAAATGAGATTCATCAGAGAATGCAAGCTGTTTGTGGTGGTTGTGTTGATGTGAGTACTGTGCGTTGTTGGGTGAGTAAGTTTAAAGATGTTGAGGTGGGAACATCTGACTTGTGTGACAAACAAACAGTTGGACGCCCTGTGACAGCAACTACTGGGTTTTACAAGCAAAAGGTTGACAGATTGATTCAGAACGATTGTCGTATCACTCAGAGAGAAATTTCAAGCATAATTGGCATTTCACAAGAATGTGTGGGTCACATTATTGCTTTGCTCGGCTATTGGAAGATCTGTGCACGATGGGTACTGTGAGACGCTGGTTGCGGAAACAGAGTGTCTTCTGTGATGGCTTCAAAAAACTTGTTCATTGTAGGCAGAAATGTATCCAATTGTCTGGTGATTATGTGGAAAAGTGAATAGTGGTAGTTAAAGAGCACATTCTAAGGATTATTTCTGCATCTGATTTATTAAAATATTCCCATCCAAACCGAAGTAATGAAGGTGAAGGCATTACTTTCATTCAACCCTTGTACAAAATATGATGATGAAAGACAGTGAATAGTATCAGTCCTTGACATAGCAAAGACTGAATAAACTTTAATTTGATCCTCAAACAATTAACAAGGATATACAAATAAAAATACATGGATATAAAATGATGTTTTTTGGGGGGAAATGTTTCAGATATTTCAGGAACAGTAGGCATAACAGGAATGAAAACATCAATTAAATCTTTCAGCACAAGATTATTACATGCTAAGAAAAACTATGAATCGATGGAGCTCATTCGACAATAACCAAACACGGGAATACATTCTATCCCAATAATATTTGAAACTGAAAAATGCTTCTCACTACTGCTAAAAATAGTTAGAGGATGTTTTATTATGATACATTAACTGAATCCCATACATTAAAGCAGTCATTACAAACAAAACAAAAGATGGACCATTCTGTATATTCATTAATACTATTTATCTTATTACAACAGGTACCTAAACAAAAAGCAATTTCATATACCAAGGAGGAATTGCCATAAGGCCAATCCATCCAGGTATGTTCAGAGAAGGGTCTTGTACCTTTAAGGTTTAAAAAAGATTTTTTCTTTCCCTAGCAAATCCTCAGGTTCCCTGAAACATGTTTGTGAGTGGGTCTGTTTTGGTCACATAAGGACCACCAACACACATCCCATACAACTTGTTTTACTAGAAATATATATATGTATCTTACAACAGTGCTACACATTATACAATTGCTACTAGGAACAACAGGGTTGCACCTGTGTTTTTCACAGCAACCCATACTATGTGTTACATATCTGCTGTAAAATGCTTCCTTTTACCACTATGGTGCAGTATACTCATTTTCCATTTTAAAAAAGGTCTGATATTTGCTATGTGCAATGCATGTCATTTTAAATGGGGGAGTGTATTTTGATAGACAGTTCAAAAGTTATAAACTAATCTTACCATTTCACAGATATTTGGCATTCAAATCCAGAAAGCCAAACAGAGAAGCAGAGTTAAGCATAACTGATAAGTGTTTAGTCCACTTTCACTAGTGAATAGTGTTGCAGTGGGCCACACCATTAAGAATGGAACTCACCACTTAAAGAGAAAATTGCTAGGGCAAGAAACTACATTAGCAAAACTTCCAAATATCTTTCTTAAAAGGATATCACAAAGAACTTAAATAGGCAATTCAGTGTCTCTCCGTAAGATCAAGCAACTCACTGTAGGTTAAATGATGAAACTGATAACTGATTCAATACACTACGTCTTTATGTCTTTATGCTTAGTATGCATTTGGTTGTTTGTGTACTGTGAAAGTGGTGAGGGTAGAGGGGGGTCTATGTCCCTGTGTAGTATTATATAGTATTTATACGATGTCCATGTGTTGTGAATGCTTGGATTGTGTCCTGCTGCATAGTAGAAAGGGTTGGGCTGGATGGCCCTTAGGGGTCTCTCCAAACTCTTGGATTCTATGCTTCTATTATTATTATCATCATCATCATCATCATCATCGTCATCATCATCATCTTCATTATTATGTAGAGGCTGGATGGCCATCTGTCAGGAGTGCTTGAATTGTGTCCTCCTGCATGGTAGAAGAAAGTTGATCTGGATGATCTTTAGGGGTCACTCCAAACCTTAGGATTGTATGATGTTGTTGTTGTTATTATTATTATTAGTAGTAGTATTAGTATTGAGAGGCTGGGTAGCCATCTGTTGGGAGTGCTTGGATTGTGCCCTGCATGGCAGAATTGGGTTGGACTGGATGGCCTTTAGGGGTGTTTCCTAACTGTGTGATGCTATGATTCGATGTGTATTATTATTGTGCAGATATTGGATGGCCATCTGTTGGGCATGCTTGGATTGTGTCCTCCATGGCAGAATTGGGTTGGACTGGATTACCACAGTAATTATTTCATATTACAGTAGAATCTCACTTATCCAAGATTCGCTTATCCAGTGTTCTGGATTATCCAACGGTCTGCCTTTTAGTAGTCAATGTTTTTGTAGTCAATGTTTTAAATTTATTGTGATATTTTGGTGCTAAATTTGTAAATACAGTAATTACAACATAGCATTACTGAGCATTTAACTACTTTTTCTGTCAAATTTGTTGTATAACATGATGTTTGGTGCTTAATTTGTATAATCATTACCTAATTTGATGTTTAATCGGCTTTTCCTGAATCCCTTCTTATTATCCAACATATTCACTTATCCAACATTCTGCCGGTCTGTTTATGTTGGATAAGTGAGACTCTACTGTATATTTATAATCTTATATTATCTGCTTAGAACTGGATTATATGAGGCCCCTTCTGCACAGCTGTATAAAATGCACACTGAAGTGAATTATCTGGCAGTGTGGACTCAAGATAATCCAGTTCAAAGCAGATAATATAAGATTATAAATTGGTAATATAGCTGTGTGGAAGGGCCTTGAGTCTACACTGCCATATAATCCAGTTCAAATCAGATAATCTGTATCTTATAGGCAGTGTAGAAGAGGCCTGAGGCCTAACTGTGCCTGTCCCCTGGGCTGAGTAGGTTGCTAGGACACCAAGTGGGCAGAGCTTAGCCCTCTAACTGGCAGCAATTGGATAAAAAACAATTATTCCTTTCCCTCTAATTAGGACTTTATTTTTCTTTTCTTTTTGTTGTATGAACGTAGAGGCATGGATGAGGGGTTGTGTTGCCAAGTTTAGTGTTTCTGGGATGTGTAGTTTTGTTGTTTTGTCTTGGGCCGAAATTTTTTTATCCTTTTATATATATAGACAAGTGCTCTGTTATGTGATGTGGAAATTTAAGGAAACATTATTTTTAGTCCTTAGTACATACATTTTTCCTGGCACCAATTGTTTACTTCAATTAAAGTTCTAGTGTTTACTTCAATTAAAGCTCATCTCTAATTTATGCAAAAAGTCTATTAAATGTTCACTGAAAAGCTTTTGATCTCTCAAGACGTGAGGGATCAAAGTTTTCCCTTCAGCAATAAATTACCAAAAAAAATTATAAGGGAAAATTTTGAAAACACTGAGAACAGACTGCTAATTTCCATATATTTTTAAACCTGAGTATAAAATCCCAGCTATAATCTTCCCTCCCGTCTTTGGACGGGACTTGTTTTGTGTAATGATACACAGAGGTGGAGGTTATAGGCTTCAAAATAATATATTTTCTGTAGTGTTTCACTCAAAAGGACTGTTTCACATTTCTCTCAGTCTGACATTCTACACTTAAGTGAAAAGGGTATTTGCATTACTTTTTACTTTTGAATGCTTTCTGTCTTTTTATTGTTTTTTCTTGATATTTCAGCAAAAATATTCTAGGTTATCTTTAAAAAACCCACAATGAACTATCAGCCAAAGCACATTTAGATATAAGCAATTGGACTCAAAGGAACAGATACAAAGATTATTAAAGTAACATAGAAAAATAGTGTTTGCAACTTCATAGGTCCTTTGGACTACTAAGAACTTCATATTAATATGTAATAGATTGCAAAAATGCTGTTCTATCTCTTGTTTTGAAATAAAATAAAGAGACCATTCTGAATGCAGCTGTACTTCTTCTGACAAATATGATAACCTGTGGATAACAAGATAGAAGGAAATCTTTCTACCCCATAATGCATGACAAGCAACATGGCAAGAAATGTTCTTGAAAATATACAATAATAATAATAATAATAATAATAATAATAATAATAATAATAATAATAATAATAATAATAATAATTGTATTTCTTACCCACCTCTCCTCATGGCTTGAGACAGGTTACAAAATAATGAAAACACAGAAACATTGTAAAAATACCACAAATACACTTATTAAATGTATTTCTATAAAAGAAACACATTAAAACATTTCTATAAAATACATATTAAAATACACAAAACAGATTAAACAAAGGACACAAGTTTAAAATTCATGCTTAAAAACTGGCTGGGTAGGCCTGCTGGAAGAGATATGTCATTAGATGATTTTGAAATTCTGACAGATCATTTCTAATTGGATTCCTGATTTGGACGAAGAGGGCCTCCAATTTAGTTGTCACTGTACAACTTCTCAGAGTGAGCAGGAATGCAGAATGTAAAATAACAGCTTTTATTCATAATATGATTATTTGCCAGAAGCAAGGCAATGCCATAAAATGGGATTGGAGGCGAACCATTACTAGCGGAGCACTCATAAACACACACACTTTTATGAAACTGGTTCAGCTCCTCTGTGTTCAGGGAAGCTAAGTACTGCAATCAAATGGTTTTTCAGACTAGGAAAAAAATAACAATAAAAGGTTCTCTGTTTTACCAATGCAAAAAAAGCATAATACCTTTAGCTTCATTTTCACTATCAAGGACGATCTGAAATGCCTCAGGGGCTAGAGCACGGCCAGCATTCATCAAGAGAGAGCGTTTTTTTCTCACACTGTCTTTTGGTGTTCCTTTTTTTGCCTGAATTTTTAAAAAACGATTTCTTATTACACAATTAGGAGTTGTTACTATATATAATCACTTCTGAAGATTACTGCTAAAATATGTATTTATTTATTTATTCATTTCATTTTATTTGTATGGGACTCAAGGTAGCTCCCAAATTAATTCAATTTAAAAATCAACAATTTTTTCTTTAAAAAAAGTTCAACTTGTCACACCGAACAGTATAAAATCATATAAAAGACATGCAGAAATTAAGGAAAATAAGTAAACACACATTGCAACAAAAAGGTATTTTGCCCATGGGCAAAAGGATAACAGGAAGGGGGGTCAGCTCAACCTCCCAGGGAAGGAAATTCCAGAGGTTTGGAGTAGCCACTGAGAAGGCTCTCTTGTGTCCTCACCAAGCAAGCATTTGGTGGTGGCATACTTGATCTTGGTCATTTATTTCAACTTTGAAGTGGGTAATATGTGGATATATGCTAATTCAAAACATTGTCAGTGAGTCACATCTAGTAATATACTAATTCAAAAAGCATCATCACCACCCTCACTAGTCTCACCTGTTCAACCATCAAACTTGCTTGGTCTTCCAGACGGTCCAGTGACTTGTACAAGATTGTGTTTAGGTTAAGCCTATGGAAAGCCATCTTAAGATACTCATTATATTGGCCATTATTATCCAGGTCAATGGCCTTCTGCAAATGTTCCATGGCAGCCTCAATTCTGTCTCCCTTTTCTTCAATGCGAGCAATTTCCATATGCACTTGGCAGCGTAATAAAATCAACATGCTGTAACAACAACCATGCCCAGTTCAAAGATGTTTAAGATGTGTTCTAAGCTTTCTCCTTAGGCAAAGCGTATTTATTGCAAAGCGTTTCAAATGTGTATAAAATAGGATAAAACAGATTTCTGTGGATAACTACTTCTTGAAGGTCATCCATATTTTTCAAAAAGGTTGTGTACTTAATATATACAAAATGTTATTTTGAAGGCAAATGATCTGAAACCACTCCAGTTAATCTTGTAGGCAACCCAGCTCAATAATAAAACCATGGTTTCTGAGTAGAGGCCAAGATGTCTGGTTAAAACAACCCGATACAAAAATATTGTTAAAAGTGCCTATGGTTTTCAAGAACTGCTACCAATTAAAAGAATGTACTGGATTTGATGGACTAATGATCTGACTCTACATGGACTTATACAGAATGGGGAAAAAGTGTCTGGAAGTATCAAGAATTCCAAGTTCTTTTTGTTTCAGTTTTACTGACACATTCTCCAGATTGCATCCACACCCTTTTTTTTGAAACACCCCAGGTTTCCCTGCTTTCATCTTCCCTTTTGTTCTTCCTTCCCCATCCACTGATCTCATGTCACATCTAGATTCAGGCAATGTTTTAGAAATTGCTTTACAGCTGTTTTCACAGAACCCTCTTCATTATTATTCAAATATTAAATTGGCTAAGCACTCTGATAATTTTGATTTAATTTTTTTTTTCGTGTCAGGAGCAACCGGAGTTGCTTCTGGAGTGAGAGAATTGGCCGTCTGCAAGGACGTTGCCCAGGGGACGCCCGGATGTTTTTGATGTTTTTTCCATCCTTGTGGGAGGCTTCTCTCATGTCCCCACATGGAGCTGGAGCTGATAGAGGGAGCTCATCCACACTCTCCCCAGGTGGGATTCGAACCTGGCAGCTTTCAGGTCAGCAACCCAACCTTCAAGTCACTTAGTCCACTACGCCATCTATTTTTGATTTAATGCTGACATTCCTATTTCCCCTAATTTGATCTCTGTTGAATCTGTGTATTGGAAACAATAGCTATGTTTAGTTGACAGCAGCCACTTTAGCTACTTCCAGAATCAAACAAACTGCAAAGGTGAGAGATATTTTATTTTAGAAGATTCCGGGTTGATTTAAAGTTGCAATGAAAAGTATTTGATAATGCTGTGAGTTCACAAAAATATTTTGGAAAAAATGTAATATTAATATCTAAAATAAATATAGTTTTTACAGAAACAAAACCTGACACTTGCAGATACCTTTTTTTTTCTTATCTGGAGGGGTTATTTGGGAGATCCTTAATTCACCACATGTTCATACAAAATATATCAGATACTCTACGATACAACAAATTAGAATGCTTCCAAAACCAACCCACCTGTCAATCTTCTCTAGGATTTCAGCAATAGCTAATAGTGATTTCCGTACATGATGTTGCAAGTTGGGCTGCAGCAGTGGTAAGCAGATATTCCATTGTGTCGCGCATACAGCCTGAATAACATTAGGATCCCGTAGTCGAATTGCACGGTTTAAAATTAGCTCCAGTTTCCGTATAACTTTTACTTGTGCCTAGATCAATAAATATATACTTTGTGTTATGGTTGAGCCTTATGGCTCCGATACTGGGAGACGAGGTCGTAAGACTCCTCGAGAGTCAGACTCTCTTGAGGAGCGCGAAAGGAAACGGCTCCGAGACTTATTTGCAGAACCAACAGACGAAGACTCCTTTGAGGGTTTTACCGAGAGAATGGAGGAAGAGATGGTTAGCTCAGAGGAGGATGACATGGAATGGACTCGTGTGAGGGAGGATTTGGGTGTCACCGGCAATGATAGCATGGGAGGCGACTGGCGGGTTGCAGGATCGGACCCGTGGACAGGCTGGAGGGATGGAACGGGATCCACAGCTGGGGATGCTGTGGGGCGTAGTCAAAGGTGTTTTAGCTCTGATGAGGATGATGATGATGAGGCACCTGGAATTAGGATAGCAGCTGATAGTGATGAGGAGTTATGAACTGGCATAAAATGGGGTTTAGAATCAATGGCTAATTGCGTTGGGCAAGGTAATCTGGACGAACGCTTGGGCTCTTGTTGGGGAAATTCCTGAAGACGGGCGTGATTCGTTTGCTGAATACGTAAGTTACCAAGGACACTGGGCATAGACGGCGGGAGGAACTGTGTGGGCTTTTGTTGTGCAACCTGTGTTTAATCTTGATAGCTTGGACCTCCGTCGTCTTTTTGACGGACATTAATTGCCTACTCTGGATTGACGCTGGACTGACTGACTGACTTCGACCTCGGACTATCCCTTCTGTGGCTATCGGTGGAACTGGTGAACTAAAGACGTCTGTACCTGGCTTTCGACCTTGGACCGGATTGGGACCCTGCAGACCGCTGCTACCCTGATTGATGTGTTTGGACCCGGAGTTCGCTCGTTGCACGGAGGAGTAACAACTTAGTTACTCAATCGTAGCTTTTGAGTAGCAGAGAGGAATCTGCTGCCAGTTATTTGTGTTTCATTGAATCTTTGTTTATCAACTTTTGTTTGTTTAAAGTGCCAGGCTGAAGTAAGCATTTTTGATTTAACCCGGATTAAACTCCTGTTTAATCCGGTTTATCTTTTGAACCGTTTTTAGTTCCAGCAAAGTCTTTTTGTATCTTTTCACATAGAAGGCAAGTGTTTGCCTAGCCCTTTGTTTCTTACGTGGATTTTTTGGTTCTGTAACTTTAATAAACTGGGTTGAACCCTATTTGGTGGCGTTCTGTCTGTGACAGATTGCTTTTGTTTTGGTTATTGAATTAAACAATGTTTTCTTATTGATGCTAGTCCACAGGCCATTTAATAATATGGACTGTATGCTGATAGGGATCATTTCTCCTTTTTGTGTTCATGTCTTTCTACTGGAGTAACTTAAGAAATAGGCATAACTCTTTAATGACATAACTTCATTTGTAATTCCCTTTCCTACTAAATAAATTGTTAAGAGATAGTGGAAAACCAACAATAAATGCCTAAAGACTATGTGATTACTTTAGGTAAAACAGGATAAGCTAATATCTGTGGATCAATCTTCAGCATTGTTTAGAGCAAGAGTTCTTAACCTCTTGAGGGCCCATGGAAAGGGGGTCTGTGAGCTTAAACTGGAAAAAATAAATTTATTATCTTCATTTTCTCTGACTTCTAACTGAAATCTAACTTATGAAGCTATGCAATAAATTACAGCAGTATTCATTTCATATCACATTACAGTTGTTGCATATCTTTCAAAATCACTTACACTCAACTATACTTTGAATTTACAGTAGTTTTGGGATCTGAGCTAGATCACATGAAATCACTGTCTGGCTGTATACAAACTATTGTGTGACATGGTAATACTGAGTATCATAAAACTACATGCTGCTATATTCTGAGAAGGGGTCTATAGTTTTCACCGGATTGGCAAAGGGCCCATGGAACAAAAAAGATTAATAATAGTGGTGTGCATTTGTATGTAATCACTGTTCGTTTTGTTTAGTTTCATTCGTTTTGGCTCGTTTTCGTTTTCATCTCCGCTTCCAAAAACGGGGCGCCTATCTGAATGGGATTTTCTAATCTTCTCTGTACCGTTCCAATTTTAGTATATGTGCTGCCGAAGCGAGCACCTGAATGGGATTTTCATCTCGCGTCCAAAAAATCCAAATATTTTCAGACTACTGGGAGAAAAATAATTATAGTTCTCCTAAGGGCCAGTTTTAGAGAGAGAGACTGAAGGATTGAATAGAGACAGGAGCCCAAAAATGTCTTTGCATTCAAAAATATATGTAATTTATAACAAATAATAAGACCATCCTATTGTATTTGTTCTCAATACAGCCCAAAGGAGAGGGAGAACCAAGCCACAGGCAATACAGAGAGATAAAGAGAAATAAAAGAGTAGTTTTTTCCAAGGGCCAGTTATAGAGACAGGTTTGATTTCTAAACAGAGAAGGGAAGCCCAACAATTTCTTTCATGTGAAAAATACTTCTTAAAAAAAAAACAATAGGGGGAGGAAGAAGGGGGTTTTACACAAAGACTAAAGAAGAAAGGTTCCACACATGCTCCCCAGCTAAACACACCCCTACCACTTCAAATATCCCAGCCCTTTCCCTTCAAAGAAAAAATTTAAAAATATGCCAAACAGCCAGGGAAAAAATAAAACCCAAATCTTTGCCCAGTGCCCTCACCAGCAGGCAAGGAAGCAGCAAGGCAAGGCAACCAGCAAGCCAAGCCAAGCAGAGAAAGTGCTACCAACCTACCAGCACCCACCAGCAGCAGCAAAGGACGTGACTGCAATTGCCACTTTAGGGGCAGTTCCTCCCTAATACACCCTCCCTGTCCAGTCCACGTCACTGTTTCCTTGGCCTCCGATCGGCCAAGGATCATCTCCTCCCACCTCTTCCTCTGATGCATGAGGAATAAGTTTGCAGGAGTGGATACCACATGGCCCAAAAACTAAAGCAAAGCATGGTGTTTGTGCAGTTTTTCATGTTGCCTTTTGTTTCATCCAAAAATTGTGTCTTTTGTGAATCTGAATGGATGGTACAAAACGAATACACAAATGAAACAGATGAAACAAATATCACACACAACACTAATTAATAATCCCAGAGAATAACCACTGAATCATTTTTCAATGAAGACATTATTTCTGTGTCAAGCCTCTAAGACTTTGAAGTTTCAGAATGTGTGTGTGTGTGTGTAAAATAGGGAGAAGACCTTTCTGAAAAGTGGTAGTAATAAGAGAGCAAACATACCTCAACCACACTTTTAGCATATGTTTCAATTTTAGGCCCAAGTTTTTTAACTTCACAGTCACATTCCAAGCAATCTAATTCAATCTCTTTTCCCTGATCCTATTAAAACAAACACATTTTCATTATGGAATAGTAATCATCGTGATACTTGGATACTTCCAGATGATTTGTTATAATATTATGCATTTGTATTTTCAGAATCAAGGTATTTGAAACACATATAAGTATTGCCACACAACTTCCAAAAGGATAGTTGTATTTTCTTCCCCAAACAAAACAGAAGGTTCTGGATCCTGAAAGACTTCATCAATCGTGTGAAGCATTATTCTCAGCTGACCTGTTATAGACATACATACACAGGTAGGTTTTTGCATAACCCTTTTTCCAAAATAGGTTCCAATGATCACAAAATACTAAAAAAATACCTCCTGTATACTACCTGCACATCTTTTCAGTGAAGACCATCCTTCATATAACTTTACTATTGGTAATACAGTAAATGCTTTTAGGAAGCAATGACTCCAGTTGTTCCTGATAACAACGAATATATAATGATAATAATAAAACTTAATTTTTTTATTAAGGCATGGACCACCATGGGCAAGTCAGACTTCTCAAGGTATGGTCGCAGCTGGCACACAAGTTTTAATTGTGCAAAGGCCCTCCCGGCCACCGCCGACACCTGAGCATCAAGTGTCAGCGATGAGTCCAGAAGGACCCCCAGACTGTGGACCTGAGCCTTCAGGGGGAGTGCAACCCCTTCGAGCGCAGGTTGCCACCCAATACCCCGATTGGTCCCACGACTGACCACGACTGACTGTCTTGTTTGGATTAAGCTTCAACTTGTTAGCCCTCATCCAGTTTGACACAGCTGTCAACACAGAATTTGTTTAGGGTCTGGGTGGCTTCCTTGAAATTAGGTGGAAAATAGTAGAGTTGGGTGTCATCTGCATAGAGATGGCACCGAACTCCAAAACCCCGGATGACCGCTCACCCAGCGGTTTCATGTAGATGTTAAAAAGCATGGGGAATAGAATAGAGCCTTGCGGGACCCCACAGGTCAAAGGCCAGGGGTTCGAGCAGGTATCCCCCAGCTTCACCATCTGGGTACGATTCCCCAGGAAGGAGCAGAGCCACTGCAAAGCAATGCCCCCAAGACCCATTCCTGAGAGCCGCCCCAGAAGAATACCATGGTTGATGATATCGAAAGTTGCTGAGATGTCCAGAAAAACCAGAATGGATGCACTCCCCCTATCTAGTTCTCTGTGGAGGTCATAATAAGTCGAATAAGTCGAAACAAATCCAATAAAACCTGACAGACAGGTGCCTCAGTTACATCTCTAGATTCTGCACTAATGCCAGCGTCCAAGTTGGAGCGTATTCGGGCGGCTTTGTCTGTAAAATGATGTGTGAACTCACCACATCTAATTGCCAGGTGATCAGGGGGCCCCTCACCCTCAGGGGGATGGAGGAGCTCCCTGACCAACCGAAACAACTCTCTTGGTCTATTGGTTGCAGATGCAATGCAAGCAGTCGAGAAAGTATTTCTGGCTGCGCACATTGCCACGGAGTAGGCCTTAAGAGAGGCTCTAGCCCATGTTTGGCCAGATGCTCTTCGAGTCCTCTGCCAGTGGCTCTCTAGTCCCTGCCTTGTACGCTTCATCACCGCCAGCTCCCCAGTGAACCATGGGGTTGGTTTGGATCTTTGCGACAAGAGGGCATGCTCAGGGGTGATCGTGTCTTATTCGAAAAATAACGTATCTTGTTTACTCACAAGCATCTTGTATTAATTCACCATAACATTTCTTATTAAAGTTCAGTTATAGATAGAATTTAGTTCTCTGTGTTTTGAGTGCACAGGGTATAATTCTTAATCAATAATCTTTAGCTATAATTGTACTCAGTGAAATCCAAAAGCAAATGCGCATTCATTGAAGTCTAAACAGATACATGCATCCACCTCCACTGAGGTCTGATGCAAGCATGTATCCACCTCAAATTGAGGTGTAAAGCAGACTGAATACAAAATGGAGTCCTGAGTCTGAACATGCTCAGTGCAATCATATGTCTATAAGCCTGCCCACACTAAAGAGGTACAGTCATACTGGCAAATCAACATACACATAGAATATAGGTTGGCAAATACATACATTAACAAATAAATAGTAAAAGGCTTGGGAGGTTGCTATTTCCAACAACACTCACACTTATCTTGAATTTGTTCAGGTCATCTATACATGAACATGCAATAGGGATACAATTTAATCTTAAAGAAAGTCGACCCAATTCCAGCAACAAAGAAATTCTGCAAAAGTAGAAAACAGAACCAATCAGAATTAAACTGATAATGGCTATGGATTTTACATGCAGCAGACCTACCATGTATACTTGTATACAAATCAACATCAAGTATAGGTCAAGGATAAGTTTGGGAGACAGAATTTTGGATTTTGCTATGACTACCAGATAAGTAGAGGGTAAAACTTAGAGCCCTTCCACACATGACTAAACCAGTGCTGAAAAAGGTTAAAATAACACTTTTCGGCATGAGTTCTAGTCCACACCCACCAACCCAAACCCTGGGAGATGGCATGAAGCCACCTCGAAGCCCCCGATTTACCCTCAAAAATGTACTTTAAAAAGTCCCTGGCTGCCATGAAGCCTCTCCTCACATCCTCATGGCATGAGAAAATGACACCTGAAATGGGAGGGGTGAGGGGGAAATCAAGGGCTGGGGGGGAGGGGCACCTTTCCACACCTTTGGGCCCTAAGAACCCAAAAGGTACAGAATGGCTGTGGGGACTCACTCTCAGTGTCATGGAATGCAACCCCAGAAGTCAGTCCCCACAGGCTCAATACCTCATTAGATCCAGGCCTTTAAGGTCCGGATCTAATGAGGTATTTAATTAGTAAGGAATAAACCAAGGATACCTTGGTTTATTCCAATTTAATTCATTTATACTGGAGGCATTGTTTGGACGCTGCCGGTAAAAATTGAAACAGGCCCCACATTTTGTGCCTTTGTGGATGGGCACTATGTGACCTAGAACAAACATACATTTTCCTCTTCTTTAAAAAATGCATACAGCAAACATATTTAGGAAGAGTTAAATAAAATGATCAATATATTTGAGGGGTTACAATGTAAGGAGGAGAGAAGAGCAATATTAGGGTTCTAGCATGAAAGGAGTGACAATAGGTCACTCCCACCCCATTACCTCTCCCCTGGCTGAACCTTTCTACATCTATAACAAATGCAGCATGCCCTCCTACTCTATTTTTACATTCAGTTCAAGTGATATTCAGGGGCAATGTGGAGGAACTTGAAGGATGTGACACACTTCCCATTTTGAGCATTTGAGGTACAAAAAAGAAGCGGCAGCCTTTTACTATAAAAAAAAACCCACTGTGGAGATGGTGGTGACCTTTTTAACAGTGGCTTACTGTACTGTATAAATCTCACGGGGTCATGAGCAAAAACCTACTATCTCCACTTACTGATCTATAACATTCCAGTCCAGAGTTTGTTGCATTTATATGTAACCTTCCTCTTTGCTTAGAATTTAAGGCAACAGTCATTATCAATTGCAAAATTCTGATAAAGTTTGTGTACATTAAACCATCAAAAAACAAAGGTGTCATTATCTTCACCTCCCATGTGGTGAAGACAACATCAGATTTTGTTTGGCGTATTTTAGGTTTCAGAATTTTGAAAAGAAGATGTCCAACTTGTATGTGAAACTTACCTTTCATTGTGATTTAGTTTCCTTCTAGATCCTTTAAAATATTCATATATATTTCTCAATTCTGTAGTGGCTTCTTGTGGAATTTCATTTTTATTTAATTGCCTGCAATATTTTACAAATGATTAATTTTTTCAAACCCCTACAAAAGTTATCCAAGAAATTGTTCAGATTGCAATCAATTAAATTAAATCAAGAGTTAATTTTTCTTGTCTTTCTCTAAGATATTTCTACTCAAGCTTTCTGATATGAGGTGCTATATTTGCCCCTGGCCCCATTGTCTGGGGACTGGTACCATATTTGTGCCCATTGAATACAACTGTTTCTTCATTACTGGAAACTCTCCATGGACCAGAAGCTGAGAGCTTGTGGACCACAACCATCCATGGACTACTAGTTGTGTAGCATTTGGCCTAAGACAGCTGTTCAAAGGCATCTGTCAAGAAGAAAAAGATTAGATCAGTGGCTCTCAACCTGTGGGTCCCCAGATGTTTGGCCTTCAATTCCCAGAAATCCTAACAGCTGGTAAACTGGCTGGGGATTCTGAGAGTTGTAGGCCAGAACACCTGGGGACCCACAGGTTGAGAATCACTGGATTAGATTATACATCAAAGAAAACTATTAGTGAGAGTGAGATGTAAATTCAGAAGCAATAAGGAATGTATTTGAGAGAGTAGTTCTACTCCTGGTCCCATCAGTTTTCATTCTAGTTATTTGGCACAAATAGCCATTGATAAATTATCTCATTAAGTTAGAAATCAAAGCAAATATCAGTTCACTACCCATCTGTGCACCTAATAGAGAACAGCAAGCACTCTGGATCATCACCTGTGCAGCAAACCATCCAGGACAGATGCTAACAGAGTACATGTGATCCCAGAAGCAGTGGGGGAGATATCTTAGAAGACCTTAATTCGTTCTCTCTGCATGAAACTATGTCAGGAGGACGTAGTCATCTACTCAAAGATCTCTCCAGATCAGGGGCCACTTTTACATCTGCAATAGCTAATACTTACAGCTCCATTGTTCGGATTTTATAAATAATATTCAGGCTGGGAGAACTTCCAAGTTCATCTTCCATTTGTGAAATGTCAACCAGTTTGTGGTATACCTATAAACAAGTACAAGAGTGATCTCAGTTAAAATAAGAATCATTGGTGAGTTAAAACATGAGGAAGATCCAAATCCTTCAAACCATTTTACTATAGTTTGAAGTTCACGAAGGATACTAGTGCCCAGGAGGCACCAGCTTTTGAAAATTGTTCCTATTTCCTCGAAGGGCATTTGAGACAAAAAAAATGTTTACACAAATGTTGTAGGTTTGACCTTCAGGGGGCTTGGGTGCCTCCAAATGTGATGGAAATGTCCTCTATACTCCCTAAAGGTTATTTTATGGAGTTTTAGAGTGATAAAAATTGATACAGGCCATAAACTGTTCTACAGTAACCAGGGAGTATAGTGTTAGTCTGGATTGTAACACTGAAAAATAACCCTTAAGTTAAACAAATATGAATTTAGCAAATAAACTGCTTTACTAGTGTCCATAAGGTTTTCCTTTTTACAATACAATTAATTCTGTCTCTTTTTTACTTACTTTGTCCATTACAAAATATAGTTTCATACCAACAATTTAATCAGTCCCTTTTCTTTAGCTCTGTTATTGTTAGCTTCCACTGACTGCAGAATGCATGAATACAGGAATGTTCTTCATCATATGATTATTAAAGGATGATTTTCAGCACATTTGAAGATACGGCTCAATAACCATTGTTAAATTGATAATATACTTTAAGACCCCTGATGCAATGCTTTCCTCGAAGTTACCTCTGAGAAGCATATAATATATGGCCTAGTTTGCTTTCTTCTTACAGCTTTATTAATATTATATCTGTGGGAAGTCAGGTAAATATTTTACATGGAATTTCATGAGAAGTTATGCATGATGCATTCCTCATTATTTTAAGACTGAACATGAATAAGGAAACAAGAAAAAGGGGGAAATCCAGCGACATTATTAGGATCATGCATATATACAATGCTTATACATATGGATGCAATTCGCCGAACTCACTAAATGCTGGCAAAACATGCCCCTGTCCCTGTGGCTTTAGTAGCATGAGGACAGTCAAATATAATGGCACACCTATTTCTCTAAGAGCGATTGATAGTTCTTCAAGATCAGCACAACTAAAGGCATTGCTGTAATCTCTAAAGCACGGGCTGATTTTATTTATTTATTTTATTGCATTTATTTATTGCATTTACCACTTTTCTTCTGAAAGTCTTTGGTGCTCTCCATTATCCAATGTATATTTGCAATATGATCCCTATGACATTCTCTTTTCCCAATTTCAGCTTGGGCATCTCACATTTCTTACCCCATATATGGTAAATTCTTCACTGTAGAATTTTGAGCAACATTCTGTTTGCATGGAAAATTAAATGTTTCTCCATTTACTGCAATCCCTGTTGTCCTTTTACTTGGGGACTGGAATGCACACTGAGAATCTCAAATTTGTAGGCCATTGTTTTGTTTTCCATAATGGTTGACAG
This sequence comes from Anolis carolinensis, assembly GCF_035594765.1. Classification (NCBI taxonomy): domain Eukaryota; kingdom Metazoa; phylum Chordata; class Lepidosauria; order Squamata; family Anolidae; genus Anolis; species Anolis carolinensis. The sequence continues at coordinate 204,591,924 of NC_085843.1, forward strand.
ATTTTAATTAGAACTATAGTAGGTTCTGTCTCTGTAGACTGATGCAGTTCTATTTGTATGGAAAATGTTGGGATTGTTGTGCAGAACACACATTAGCTATGGTGCCACTGCCATTGTCTTTGAGAGATCAGTTGTCGGTGTAACCCCCATCCCCATTACTGCTGTTGTCCATTAGCTGTTTGGCACATTTAGCCTAACTTTCCAACAATATGGGGGGGGGGGGGGGGGCTACCAGTAGCACACCTCTTGCTTCACAGAAGAGCATGCAATCCCACCACTCTGAAAATTGTGGGCCTGCAAACATCTCTTAAGACAAATGGTTATTTTGTTAAAAGGTGCCCTGGGAGGAATGTTAGATTGTGAAGTTCTTGTGCATCTTGTATCTTGGCACAATACTCCACTGAATTCACACTGGCAAACCTTTGAGTCTATTGTTTATCTTATAAGTCTATTATAGTTTATTTTCCACTTGAACACCAGCAAACAACAATTTTATTATGTGATAAACTATATAGAATCACAGAATTGTACAGTTGGAAGAGACCTCACGGGCCATCCAGTCCAACCCCCTGCAAGAAGGAGGAAAATCTCATTCAAAGCACCCCCAATAGATGGCCATCCAGCTTCTGCTTAAAAGCCTCCAAAGATTTGCCAGGCTGGCCTCAGGTGAGATAGCTGGCATAGATGACATTGGGCTACATAATCTAAATGTATCAGCATAGAAATAAAAACACAAGGTCTGAATTATTTTTCTAAGAGTTACCATTATAGAAAATAGTTGTTTATATCTCCCTGGAACATTTTCTTTAATGAATGCTGCTGCAGTAGATGAAAAATCTACAGCTTCTTCAAATCTGGAAGCATCCAGGAAACATTCAAGCAATTCTCTACAAGGCAAACAAAATAATGTGCAAAACACAATTTTGCAAGATGTTCATAAATGACCAATATTAGTATATCATTGTACATCTCATTCAAAATCTGCATAAAGGCATGACATAGATCTCATAAATAGAATGATATCAATCATAAGCAAAAAAAATAGATTGGTGTTTCTTGCTTTATCTATTGCAAGTGTAATCTTTGGCTTTCACTTTCAAAATGTCACCAGATTAAATGGATATTAATGTATTAAAAAATGAAAGTAAATGCATCCATTTACACATGTTAAAGTCATAATGGGTGCTGCTATGGTCATTAAATAGTCAGGAGGGATGCAAAGTCCTAGGGGAATGAGCAGCTAATTCTTGTCCCCATCACAATTGTGCAGGGAGCCAAGAAGAGGACCAACTCCATTACAAGTCCCACAGCATAGTATTCCTGAGCAAGGCACAAGTAGGAAAGCTAGAAGCTTGTGCTTTCCTTTTTAGTATGTTTCAGATACCCAGATGAAATTGTGTTTGAAAGAAAGAATATGGAACCTGTTGATGCCTGGTAACCTGGGAAAGCTGGGGAGATTAAGCTGGGGACAGGTGGGAAGCAAGGTGGGGCAAGGGAAGTGGCAGGTGACTTATGTATGTTATGCTTATTGCTGTTGGATATCATTGTATGCTTTTCCCCTGTTACGAAAAACATACTATATATGTGTTCTTACCTCATTATGTGCAGGAGAATTTCATGTGTTTTTATTTATATTTTTCTGAGAATCATAAAATGTTGGTGAAATGTCTGGTTCTACACTGAGTCTCAAATTCACCCTTTGCCCTGTGCAAAATTTATTGGACAAACTATACCGTTTGTGGCAGTTCCCACCAGACCCAGAAAGCTAAAGACTCTTAACCATTATCACATTATTATTTTTCCAAAGCTGGTTCAATCTGTACCTATTTTTGTAATTCTTCCAAATAAAAGAACACTCGAGTATATACGGTAAAAGAGGCCTGCACTTTGAGCAGAGTGTGGACAGCAGATTGGTTCCAAAGCCAATTGGCCTGCTATCCACATGGGCCAGTGTTGCTATTCCCTTTTTTTCTGTACTCAGCAGATCAGGAAAAAGGGAATGGATTGGAGCCATGTTGTTATCAATGTAATGACAACATCACAATTGTTTCTATACTACTTACACAGTTTCAAAATTTGATGTTGTGCAAAGACTGCTCAAGTACCATGCATTATGATAAGGGCCGTTAGATATCTAATTCTTTCCAGTAACTCATCATTTCTCCACTGTTGTAGCTATACAACTGCTGCAACTATGCTATATTTATGCTAATGAAATTTAGTTTTGCTTGTTAATAAAATTATTGTCCAAATACCTTTTGTGTATTCTTGATCCCACTGGCCTATCTGTAACTATCTGGTGTTGCTGGAATGAATAAACTCTCAAAGATGTGTGAATGTTTAAACCTATACATTTTTCCTGCTTAAGTATTTCTATCAGATATGTAATTTGTTCAACATTCTTAGGGTACATTTGCTTCCTATATCAGATAGATAAAGCCAAAATTTCTATAGATTGAGGAATAGGAACACATAAAATGCATAATCCAGTATTGATAAAAATGACAAGTAGGTGCCACACAGTGACCCTTCCTTTCAACATCTACTTAGCATACATCATGAGTTCTGCTGTCCAGTCTTTGTCTTCTTCAGCCGGATGCTTCAGTGCAAGGACAATTTGAGTGAGGCTTGGAATAAGAAAGTGGCGAAACCCAGGTTTTAAAAATGGTCTTATATTCCTCCAATAGATAACGGAAGCATTATATATCAAAAAATAGTATCTGGAAGAAAAATAAACATTGAGATATCAATAGCTAAAACAGAAGCATGCAGGAAAAAAGATCTAGAATTTTGCCCAAAGACCTTATGTTCATCAGACCCACCTTCCTATTTATGTTTTCTCTAATGTACAGATATTTGTTTCTTGCCTTACAAGACATAGACACAGAGTCATATTAATGCATACTGGGCTGTATAAATACTATTTTAAAACTAGAATCAATGTGACATACAACTCTCTCACATTTTGGATATGATTAGCCATTAATTGAATTTGTTTGTCCACAATCCTGTTCTTCCAGTTCCATACAATAGTCATCCATATATACTAATTAAATAATTACTCATTTATTTACTTATTTAAAATATTTATGTCTTGTTTTTTCATTAACAGAAGGAAACAGGCAGAAGGGAACAAGTCTTAATATGAAACAAATGAAGGATAAATATTTTTAAAGTTACTGGTAATTCATAAAGGCTCTGGGTTGGGAAGAATTATGGAAAATATCCACTCTCCAAGCATTGCATGTTGTCAGTTCACTGTTGCTGGTGTTGCTGTGCTTGTAGATAGCTCTGCATTTTTGACATTTCCACATGAAAGAAATCCTGCCTCTTCCCACACATTGATACCCAACGCCATAGACTGGTATTATAATAAAGGGATTGCAATATGATGCACTTGGTCGAGAAGCGATATGGAGCTTGGGTAGATCCAATTTTAAAATACATGATTTTTTTAAAAACATGAAGAGCTTTTGGTTGTTTTTCTACAAATAGCAATAGCAGCTATTCTATTTGGGGAAATGTTTAACAAATCTGATTATGCATTTATTTTCTATGATAGTTTTATTTATCTAGATAGCCACAATTTCAGATTTGAGGCAGAATGGTGTGATTAAGATGATTCTTAAGACAATGGTGAGAAGAGAAATGAGTTTTAAAAAATCTTACCTTGTATCACCTAATGCAAAGTCTATTGCTTTCAGCAAGTGTATAATGAATTTTTCAAATTGTTCCTAAAATGTAATGAAAATATTTTAGTCTGGAATCAGACATAGGCTTGAACATGTTCATAAAGGTGAGGAGGAAAAGTGGGCCACATATTCCATCCAGTCATTTATTGCAGACATATGAAATAAAGATACTACTTCCATTCCAATTATCGGAATAGAAGAGAGCTGATCTGTATGCATTTTCTTTTATGTAGCAAGATCACACCCATATGTCAACTCTAACAATATTGACTGTAAAAAAGCATTGTTAAAAACACAATTCCTGTCATTAAAATAACAGGCCTAACTTCAGGGTGCAACTCTAGATCAATCAACAGAAAATGGTCTTGAAATAAATCTATCTGACAATGCTAACATCTCTCCTTGTACAAATCTTAATGGCTTATGATATATGCAAGTTCAATTTTGATCTAAAAATAAGAGAAGTTTCTATCCTTTACAAATTTATTGTGATGAAATTCCACTAAAATTAGTGTTGCCTACATGTTCTGAGCAGACATATATAATATTGTAATATTCAGGGAGTGAGCAATAGTTAGGTTCTATACTTTTCCATTCCCAGTATGCTTTTGTATCCCATTCAAAACTGCTGGAAGGACCTCAGAGAAGGTTTTGGAGGGCACAAGATCCTCCAATAGAGGAGGAGGAAATAGGAAATACTCTTTTATTTACTTCCTTAAGTTAACTTGTTATACTATCCAAGCCATAGTGTGAGTCCCCTCGGGGAGAAGGGCGGGGTAGAGATATTGGAAATAAATAATAGTATGCAAAATGCATTTTTATTTCATTTGCCATAATGTATTACAAACAATCTGGATCTTAAATTAACAATGCTTACCAAATTATCAGTAGACACAGGGGTATATAATTGGCTCTGGCACAGGTACGCTCTGCCAAAAAATTGAGTAACAGGGGGTTTCCCTCTAAAGAACATTTGTAGACAGTCGTTGCTCATTTCCGGGAAACCCATCTAAAATTAAACATATTTCATGTTTTCATTCAACTGATAAAAGCTTAGTAGAGAATATGCCATAGAAAAAGGAGAATTGTTACCTTATGTGCTTGCTCTGCACACAAGATGTACAAGTCAGAAGAGAATTGTTCTGAGGAATCAAGAGCTGATCTTCCATCATTAGCTGATTTGATCAACTTGTAGGCACCCTTCAATGCATCCATATCTTTAAAAGAAGATTAATTGGAAAATGACCATTTATATCCAGCTCTATAGACAGGTAGAAACAATAATTTACATTTCTTTTTATCATGTCAATTGGGATGGGCGATTTCTATGAATTAGAAGCCAATCCTTGCAAAAACCTGCTGTGTGCTTTATATATACATATACTCCACATCTACACCAAAAAGGTGGAAATTGAAATAGAACTCACTTTCAATTTAAAAAAAATGTTTTGGGTGCCCTTTTTAACTAGAAGAATCAATGCTAACCATTTAGGCTGTAATCTGTTTCATAATTCAAAGAGTTTCGTGTACAAATCTCTGTATTTGATCAAAACGTCAGCTAAATTTCTGTGTTATCTAATCAGACTAAATGAAGATCTGTGGAAGGTTTGGGACCCAATCCAATTCCTTAGGTTACTAAAGGGAAATTGTCTTCCACAGTAACTGCAAAAGAAATTAGAAGGCAATGCTGCTGAATCAAAAATTGAACTTTATTGAAAGAAATGCATTTCTATCTCACCCTGTGAGGCCCCTTCCACACAGATGAATAAAAATCCCACATCTGCTTTGAACTGGAATATATGGCAGTGTGGACTCAAATAACCAAGTTCAAAACAGATATTGTGCGATTATCTGCCTTGATATTCTGGGTTATATGGCTGTGTGGAAGTGCCTTGAGAGATGAGAATGTGTTGGGGTAACTTCCTTTTAACTAACATTCTGGATAAAATTGTTACTTTATTTCCCTTGGTTAGGCATTAAAACTGGCCCTCTTCAGATTCCTTCTAGACTACAGGAAGTCCCCAAGTTACAAACATCTGACTTACAAACAACTCATAATTAAGAATGGTGGTGAGACAATAGGAAGTGAGAGAAATCTACCCCCGGGAAAGGTAATTCACTCCTGAAAAGGTTATCATGGTGAAAAGGGGCTTTCACTGATGCTTTCTTACCAATCCTTGTTTCTACAACAAACCAATTTTTTCAAAATCCAATTCTCACAGGGATAGAAAGTGACGTGAAATCTTCTAAACAGGGGCACAGGCAGCAAAACAAACACCACAGGGGTGTTAACCCTTCCTTCTCCAAAGCTTTAAAATACATATATTTGGCTGAAGTTACACTTAAAAAATGTACCTGTTCCAACTTACAAACAAATTCAACTTAAGAACAAACCTACATAACCTATCTTGTTTGTAACTTAGGGACTGCCTGTACTTGCCATCAGAAGGCCTTTAACCCTTAAGTGTCAGAGAGGAAGAGCAGTGTGCTGACAGCTTGTTTTTCTGGAGAACAATCCCTGAAACCAAAACATACAATTCCAAAGTGATGTAACCATTTTTCTAAGTTAGTGCAAGCCAAGTCATATTAATCTATCCTTTGCTTCCTCTCCAACACCTCCAGAAACAACACTTCACATTTCTGTGTCTTTTCAAAAAAATATTTTTCCTAAATAATTATTTACAAAGGTGTTTTCAAAGGCTTTCATTGCCAGAATCACTGGGTTGCTGTGAGTTTTCTGGACAGTATAGCCATGTTCCAGAAGCATTCTCTCCTGACGTTTCACCTACATCTATGGCAGGCATCCTCAGAGGTTGTGAGATCTGTTGGAAACTATTTACAAATGGTTTTTAAACAAACTTGATGTTGGAGCCTAGATTAACATCTTGTACAATTCCACAAGTTCAAGACCAATCAGAAAACTTTACCTTTTCTCCCAAATCACTAGGTTTGATTCATTTTGTATGGAATTTGGTACAAAATATATTTGTTTCATTCAAACAATAAATGGAATCAAGATCAACCTGCACAAAGTCAGGTAAATTTTCTAACAGTTTATATTATCATTTACCTTGGTTTCTCTCAGCATCTGACAACTGCTGTCTGATCAGTATCTCCATGTTGTGTCAATTACAAGATTAAATGGTAGAACTTTGGAATTGTCTAATAAGAAAAAACAACATAAAAAACTAATCAACTTGACTTTTAAAAACCCATTGCTTCATTCTGTGTTAATATAAAATTTACAAGTTATTAGTAATTGACATTGGACCCGGGTTAAAATTTATCAGAGGCTTCTTCCATACAACTGAATAAAATCCCACATTATCTGCTCTGAACTGGAATATATGTCAGTGTGGACTCAGATAACCCAGTACATAGCAGATATTGTGGGATTTTCTGCCTTGATATTCTGGGTTATATGGCTATGTGGAAGGGCCGTGAGGCCCCTTCTACGCTGCCATATAACCCAGATTATTAAAGCAGATAATCCATAGGATTTGCTTTGAATTGAATTATAGGAGTCTACATTACCATATAAACTAGTTCAAAGCAGATAATCTGGATTTCATATGGCAGAGTAGATGGGGCCTTGGAGGGTGTGCCTACATTGTAAAGTTAATGCAGTTTGACACCACTTTAAGTGCCAAGGCTCAATGCAATGCTATGGAATCCCGGGATTTCTAGTTTGGGGAGGCATAAATACTTGGGCAGACTCCATAGCATTAAACCATGGCAGTTAAAGTGGTATCAAACTGCATTAATGCTGCAGTGTAGCTGCACCCTTAAAATATCCACAGAGGCTTAAGTCTCATTATACACAATGGAGTAATAAAAAGTGTTTCTAATATGAAACGGCGAAATCAATTATTGCTGTCTGGCATTTCTGTTTTGATATTTCCCAACTGTGGATAGTTGAATCCATAGGCCCAGAATCCGTGGATACCGAGGGATGACTGCATACCAGTAATCGATACCCTTTAGCAACAGATGCGTGGGCTGCAAGGAAAAGAAAACTGGAATTTGAACCCACTGTATAAAGAAGCTCCTACTTCTCTCTGAAGAAAGGTCGCAATGAAGAAGCCTTTCCCATCCCAGGCTCATTTCCAGCCACGCGTTCTCTGTATCCTAGCAACACATCTGCTTCTCCTTCCGCCTCTCGCCCTACGGGTTGCAGTTCAAGGCAAAATTCCTCTCAATGCAAAAGCGAAACCTCAGCGCGGCCAGCGAGAAGGAGGGGCATTAGAGCACACAGAGCTCAGTTTCCATTGGAAAGAGGGAGATCAATTGTCCATTTTGAGACAGATGGGACTTGTGAATACAGTCGACTTTTAGGGCCCTTCCAGGTAGGCCCTATATCCCAGGATCTGATCCCAGGTTTTTGGGTTTGTTTGTTTTTTTACTTTAAACTGGATTATATGAGCCCGCACTGCTAGATAATCTGGGATAAACAGAAAACCTGGGATCAGATCCTGGGACGCCTGCCATGAAAGGCTCTCAGGGCCTTTCCACACAGCCATATAACTCAGAATCTCAAGGCAGGAAGTCCCACAACCCAGTTCTGCTTTGAACTGGGTTATTTGAGTCTACACTGCCAAATATTCCAGTTCAAAGCAGAAAATGTGGGATTTTATTCAGATGTTTTTAATCTTTTAATCTATGTTAATTTTATTAATATTTGTACGTATGTATTTTTATCCTTTACAATTTTATCTTGTAAATCGCCTAGAGCATCGTGGATGGAGGGCGATTAATAAGTAATTAAATGATGATGATGATGATGTGTGGAAGGCCTTGTTAAATGGCACTCACAGGGATGGGTAGATGCATGATAAATGTGGTTTCTAGTTGCTTGAGAGTTACTATTAAAAATTGGCTCAACTAACATTATACCCCATACTATACTAATGCCATATGATCTGTATTGACTAGATCAGTGATGGGCAACCTTTTGCGCTTGGTGTGTCAAAATTCACCAAAAAATCTAGCATGACTTGGGTGGTGTATCACTTCAAGAAAAAACCCATAATTTCGCAATATGTATAGTTTAAATAACAAAAATATATAATTGTAATATATAACTGTATTCAATAAATCAAAAACTATTTACTACCATTATTTCCATGTGCAACAATCTATGGTACCTCTTGCAGTTTCTATGCTGATTTCTCTCTATTCTGGTTTCAATGTAGTCATGAATAAAGAATAATAATAATATAATAGTAATAATATGATAATATACTAGAATAATAATAGAATATATATATATATATATATATATATATATATATATATATACACACACACACACACACACACACACACACACACACATACTAGCTGTGCCCGGCCACGCGTTGCTGTGGCTTAGTCTGGTGGTGTTGGTCAGTCTGCATTAGGTTGTATTTATGCTGTGACCTCCACCTTCTTTATACTCACATTAGTAGTAGTATTTGAAGTCTGTTACCTTCTTCAATTTTTGTGTTGATTGATAATTGTTTGAGATCCCTGTTGTCTTTGGTTTGTTGTTAATTGTAATGTCTGATTGTACTGAGTGCGGTTTATATTTTTATTGTGGTACAATAGTCTTTTTTTTTTTGCCTGTGTAGGTGTTTATTATTGTTGTTGTTGTAGTGGTCATGAAGGTTGGATAAGTTAGATGCTACTGTATTGTTTTTTGGAGGCCCAGTGTAGCACTGACTGGCCTGTCAGCCTCAGTGCCTGGCTGTTTCTTGCCTGTGATGGTGTTGATTCTTATTGTTGTTGTTGTTGTCATTGTTATTATTGTAATTGTTTTTTTGGAGGCCAAGTGTGAATGTAGGGATTGGGGAGGTGGATGAGTTGTGTTGTCAAATTTTGTATTTGTTATAGTCACAATGCGTTGTTGTGAGTTTTGTGGGTCCAGATTGTGGTTTTGTGGTGTGGTTGTGTTGTTACAACTGAGAGGCAAGGCTTTTGTGTTGTGTTGCCAAGTTTTGTATTTCTGGGGCGTTTAGTTGTGTTGTTATAGTCACGATGCATTATTGTGAGTTTTGTGGGTCCGGATTGTGGTTTTGTGGTGTGGTTGTGTTGTTACAATCGGGAGGGAATGCTTTTGTGTTGTGTTGCCAAGTTTCGTATTTCTGGGGCGTTTAGTTGTGTTGTTATAGTCATGATGCGTTGTTGTGAGTTTTGTGGGTCCGGATTGTGGTTTTGTGTTGTGGTTGTGTTCTTACAACTGGGAGGCAAGGCTTTTGCGTTGTGTTGTCAAATTTTGTATTTCTGGGGCGTTTAGTTGTGTTATAGTCACGATGCGTTGTTGTGAGTTTTGTGGGTACGGATTGTGGTTTTGTGGTGTGGTTGTGTTGTTACAACCGGGAGGCAAGGCTTTTGCGTTGTGTTGTTAAGTTTTATATTTCTGGGGCATTTAGTTGTGTGCCAAGTTTCGTATTTCTGAGGCGTTTAGTTGTGTTGTTATAGTCACGATGCGTTGTTGTGAGTTTTATGGGTCCGGATTGTGGTTTTGTGGTGTGGTTGTGTTGTTACAACCTGGAGGGAAGTCTTTTGCGTTGTGTTGCCAAGTTTCGTATTTCTGGGGCGTTTAGTTGTGTTGTTATAGTCACGATGCATTGTTGTGAGTTTTGTGGGTCCTGTGTGGTTTTGTGGTGTGGTTGTGTTGTTACAACTGGGAGGCAAGGCTTTTGCATTGTGTTGCCAAGTTTTGTATTTCTGGGGCATTTAGTTGTGTTGTTATCGCATGATGCGTTGTTGTGAGTTTTGTGGGTCTGGATTGTGGTTTTGTGGTGTGGTTGTGTTGTTGTAACCTGGAGGCAAGCCTTTTGCATTGTGTTGCCAAATTTCGTATTTCTGGGATGTTTAGTTTTGTTGTTATAGTCACTGCGCCCACAACTTTATCATTTTATATATATAGATATATATATATGTAATGTGCATAATTCCCATGGAGTAAACTACAAAACCACTGGACCAAATCACACCAAATTTGGCCACAAAAGACAGTCATGCAATCAATCTGCATGCGGCAGCGTGTCGGCAAAAATGGCTAGGCGTGTCAGTGCTGACACGCGTGTCATAGGTTGGCCATCACTGGACTAGATCTTCCTACTGAAATACAGCTATCAACAGCAAATAAAACCAAGGCAAATTTAGTTTAATGTAACAACAGCTTTATGAATACAGTATGCAATTAATTGTTAATAATACTGTGAATAATGTTAAAACATTTTTTGCTGGTTTCTTGACTTCATTAACTCAGGCTCCTTCCACACAGCTGTATAAAATCCACATTGAACTGGATTATATGGCAGTGTGGACTCAGGGCCCTTCCACACAGTCATATAACCCAGAATTTCAAGGCAGAAAATCACACAATATCTGCAGTGGACTTTGTTTTGGCGGGACATTCTGCAGCACATTTCTGCAGTTTAATAAACTTTTTTCATGTGTTTCTGAGGAAACCAATTAAGAAATGACATTTATAACCTGGGAACAAAAATTGTGTTAGGGACCCTAAGGGACATTCCACACAGCCATATAATCCAGAATATCAAGGCAGGATAATCCACAATACAGTATCTGCTTTGAACTGGAGCTCCTTCCACACAGATGAATAAAACCCCACATTTCTTCTTTGAACTGGAATATATGGCAGTGTGGACTCAGATAACCCAGTTCAAACCGGTTGTGGGATTTTCTGCTTTCATACCCTGGGTGAAGAACCTTTTGTTCCTGGGTTATACATGATATTTATTACCCAGGAACAAAAATCGTGTTACATAGTGTTACCTTCTTTCAACTGGATTATATGACATTATAGACTCATATATTCCAGTTTAAATAAGATAATCTGCATTCAGAAACTGGATTATATGGTCAGTGTAGTTGGTGCCTGGATTTCTTAGTGAGCAATACTCAACCTCTATTATATTGCTTATTTATTTATTGTTTATGTATACTTTGTATGGCTGATTTGTTTGAATTTGCAGTATTGAATATTGCCAGCTGTAAGCCGATCTGAGTCCCCTTTGGGTTGTAAGAGAGCAGGATAGAAATAGAGAAAATAAATAAATAGCCATGCTTTATCTTCCTTGGAGTTCATTTTAAAACAACTCTATGTTTTAGTGTTATTTCCATCTATTGTAGATTTTGGCCAAGCTTGGAATGGCATACAGCAACTCTGCAATACTATAGTCCAGTGTCAATATTTCACATGAGGCTGAGGATCTTTCAAATTTTCAGTGTGAAAAAATGAACTACAGAGTTCCAGCACAGAAATTATCCATCCATCCATTCATTCATTCAATTTCTGTGATGCCTCCCACTCAAAATGGTTACCAACTCAGTAGACAAATAAAACTAAACTAGAACAATGCAAAGATTTCAAAACCACATTAAAATACTATTTAAAAAGCAGTGCAAAAACAATCCTAAAATCTAGTTTTAAAAATTCAAACATTAAATGCCATGAGTACCAGTGCCATTTTGTCTGCCTGCCAGAAGTTTACAAGAGACAGATCAACCTAATTTCCTTTGGTAGGGACTTCCAGAGTCATGGAGAATTTGCCTTTCAATCATACATGAAGTTTTTGCCTGTGCTGATTTGGAGACAATCATGTTAACATTTTTAAAATGCAGTTGTAACCCATAAGATGGCTAACAGTGTATAAAGCAGACAGTAAGCCAACTAAAGCTATTCCAAAGCTGTCCCAGCCTTAGAGCGTTGGAAATTATTTGAAATGCACAGGTTTAATTTATACCAATGTAGTGATTATATCTCTGGGCTTAAGGGCTAACCTGCCTTTTTCTGACACATGTTCTTCCCTCGCTTTGCCAGCTCTTCACCCTCTTTATGGCTCTTTTGCCAGCTGATCTCACTTGTTCTGGCAGATCTCAGAAATCATGTGGCAAAAGTGAGTTCGGCCAACATGAGAGCAATTTAGCAGGCACAAAAGGCACCTGCCAATTCCTAATCTCTGTATTTGGCATGTCTTTGATTTAGGATTGCATTGCTGTTGTCTAAAAATCTAGGAGGGCAGGGATTCACGAAAAATAAAGCTAAGTTGGAAAGAGTTGGATCTTGGACCTCATCACATTAGGAAATACTCCATTTCTGAAGCTGATTGAGGATGATTTCCAACGGCTTCATCACATGACATTTGCCCCATTCTATTGGCAATCCATTGAAATCTGTCTTCAAAACGTCACAGAAACTTAGTATTTCTAGATCACATTTGAAAACACTGCCGTTTTCCATCATTGAATCAGAGTTTTTTGCATGTGATTGGGAAATCAGCATGCATTCGGTCAGCAACTATATGACTTGTCATCAGGGGGCGTATCTGGGGATGGAGTCTTGTGACCCTGAACTGTTCATGATGGAAGCGATTGCCATTTCTTTTTGGGACATCGAAGGAGAAAGATCTCCAAGATTAAGGAAATCAGGGATTGCTGGTTTACCTCAATACATATTTTTGTATTTTTTTAACCAGAATCTACACAATTTCTTCTTCTGTTTTATCTGTATTGGAACAATGAATTTTACTCTTAACCATTACGCTTCTTCAGAAGGAGAAGCAGCGTTTTCAGAAGCTGCTGTTGCTTCTGAATCACCTCGAGTTCAGCCTCATAAAACTGAAGTCATAACCACTGCAGCAGCATCTGTAGATTAAGCAATGGAACCATATCTAATGAATCAACAATCTATAATTTAGATTAATAAGATTAGTCCACAGAACTCTGTGCTATACAGTATATCTCAGTATTTTGCTCCAAAAGGTAGCAATAGGGCCAATGCAAGTCGGGACTTGGACGTTACGTCACTGTGCAGATTTATTTATTTATTTATTTCCATCATTTCTATCCCGCCTTTCTCACCCGAAGGGACTCAGGGCGGCTTACAAAACTGGCAGAATTCGATGCCAATATACAACAATACAAAAAAATAAAACATAATCAATTAAAAACATATTTAAAATAATACAAAATACTTGAGCCATTCATCCACATATATATATGGAGGAGCCAGCCTTTTGTGGTGTGATGGGATGAAGCATAGCATTTTCTGAAGAATCGTAGTATTTGGGTGTGATGGGGTCAGTATGCATCCCATCTGCATTCAGTATGCATTCATTCAGGAAAAAACTGCAGGATACATACTGATAGAAACAGATTATTTCCTAATGTGATGAGGTCCCTTCTTTTTGGTGGTAACAGTTATTTCATTGTTGTTTTAATGGAGAAATACACTTATATTCAATTACAGTAACACTAAAATTGATTTCTATTTTAATTTTCTCTAAGTTGGAGAGACCAGAGTACAACAGACTCTCAGTTAACCAGAAACCAAGCAACTGGAACTCTCAAGCAACTAGAACTATACAAGAGTTGTATTTTTCACTCAATTGATGGTGTCAAAATTATCTGTGCAGTGTTTTCCTATAAAGAGTCAACTTAAACTTAATTGTTCAAAGTTGACATACTGAACTCAATGCTATTTTTGTTCTAATGTGATACTTTCCTTACAAGTCTTCCTTCACTGCTGCATTTAAACACAATTTCAACACATGGTTTGATGGTTCTGTCTGAATCTGATTCACCAGAACTTGCTCCAATAGCAAACCCATTGTTGAGTGTCATCCAAATTGTAATCAAAACAGTGCCATAGAAGTAAAAGAGGTGGAGGGAATGTGTTTGATGATGGCCAAAGCAACAAGAATCTGTGTTATGTACTGCCGTTGATGAATTCTCATATTTTCTGAGTATAAGAGGGGGCCGGGCTGTGGCGCAGCTGGCTAGTAACCAGCTGCTATAAATTACTACTGACCGAGAGGTCATGAGTTCGAAGCCCGGGTCAGGTTAAGCTTCCGACCATTAATAGCCCCGGCTTGCTGTTGACCTATGCAGCCCCGAAAGACAGTTGCACCTGTCAATTAGGGAAATTTAGGGACGCTTTATGCGGGAGGCTAATTTACAACACCATAAAACTTCCAGCAAAACACGAGGAAAGGAATGCGGAAGTACAGCCACTACTGGATGGTGAAGCAACAGCTCCCCCTGTGGCCGGAATCGTGAAGCTGGAAAAATGTTAAAAATGCCTCTGAGTCTGTCTAATGTATGTTGTTGTCTGTTGGCATTGAATGTTTGCCATATATGTGTTCATTGTAATCCGCCCTGAGTCCCCTTCGGGGTGAGAAGGGCGGAATGTAAATACTGTAAATAAATAAATAAATAAATAAAACCTTCTGCAGAAGGGTGCTGATCTGCTGTAGTGTCCTAAGAAGGGTGACCAAAATGTTCAAAGGTCTGGAAACCAAGCTTTATGAGGAACAATTTTAGAGAACTGGATATGTTTACTTTGGAAAAAAGGAAACTTTCAAATGATGGTAATGGTCAGTTCACAATTCTCCGTGCAACGCCATGTGAGACTCTCCCTCTTTGCAGGTCTTTAAACTGATGTCAGATGGGCATTTTTCAGGGCTGTTGCATGGCGGGAAGTTGGACTGTATGGCCCTTGCTGCCCCTTCCAGCTCTAAGATTTTATGGTTCTATGAAAATCTTCTACTTAGGCTTTTATTTTGAATTTGTTCACACTGTTTTTTCAGCACTATAAATCTCTGCTATCCGTTTGCCTGCAGTGTAGCTAGAAGAATGGCTCAAGCATGCATTTCATTTTGCATCCCTTTTAAATTGATGTCACTGGGGTTAGAGAAGTTCTGCAGCATCCAATCTATCTCTGACAGTGTTTCTGTTCAGTACAACTCTTCTGTGAAATATTCTCCATCTCTGAAGCATACTTGGCTGATATGCTATGAAGGGATTCGAAACAGACCAAAGCTTTATGTTTCAAAAGATGATCATTCCTACCCAGTGGCTGTTGTCTCTGTTGGTAGCTATGATGATCCGGATGTCTTTTGCAATTACAAATGATCGCAGCCCAAAGCCATAGTCACTGGTGGCATTGCTTTCATCTCAAATAACTTTATCATAAAGAAAGCACCCAAGGCACAGGTGCATGTCAGTGTTAACACTGTCCTATTGTGGATTTCTCATTCATACAAAGCACTATTGGTTACGGCTTCTGCAAACAAACAAACAAAAACATGCTTTCAAGCTGATGTTTTCTATTTAGTGTGTGCTTGTTAGTAAGTCATGGTTCACTGAGGCATTTATTTTGGGAAATATAAGATGCCACCATCTTATGCTGCAGCCTAAGTGTGCTTTGGGCAGCAGCTGAATTACTTGAATTACACAACTTTCAAAGAGATAGACGTGTTAAGTTTGTTTCATCCTCACCTTCTGAATTACAGAAAGGTTTTTTAAAAAAACCCTCAAGATTTTAAATAAAAAAACAGAGTTTTTCTCGCTCTCTCATATCCTTGCTTCTGAAAGTTATACAAGTGGATCTTTTGTAACATGGATTTTCCATTCATTGGTCACCCATGATGATTTATTGATCTCTGTATTATAAAGAAGGAAGATCACATCACTGTTGTTTCAAAAAGTCTTAGAAATTGCATGCTTCCAGGATCCTT
Source organism: Anolis carolinensis (assembly GCF_035594765.1). Classification (NCBI taxonomy): domain Eukaryota; kingdom Metazoa; phylum Chordata; class Lepidosauria; order Squamata; family Anolidae; genus Anolis; species Anolis carolinensis. Next base: position 204,608,146 of record NC_085843.1, read on the forward strand.
TCAGCATAACAAAAATGTATACTGTTGATGATGTTCCATCTGGTAAAGGTTCACAGATCTTCTAAGCCCATCCTTAGTGTTACAGGAAAAAGAACATTTGTAACAAATGTAATTAATATTAATGACTTAATTTTAGGCCAACTTCCCTTGACAACTACACACATCTATATATAGCCAAGTAATAATCTTATTTTGTTCTCACATTTATTCAGACTATTGAGCAGACTTACACTAGCAATTACTTTTCTATTAGTAGATCACTCCATATTTGTTTATGTCTACCAGCCTTTTAACAGCTTTTCCTCTGATAATGCCTGCTTGTAGTCTTGGAAAATGCAATGAAAATAATCAACAGGCAATAAAACAACCAGAATGGCAATAGAATTTAAATTGAAGTGCTAAAAAAAAGCTTGTCCTGAACCTTTGGACATACTGTTTGGAGCAGGTGCCATGTGAGAAATCTAACAACATAGAAGCTATAGATAGTTTAGGCTACTTGTGATCTCATCTAAAGTTGCATATACAGGCCTAACATCTACTTGATTTTCTCTTTATGAAGGGCAAACATGTCACGAGATGTAAAAACTATGTATGACATGAATTTAAAATGAATTGTGAATGTTCCTTCTTTTTATTTATTTATGTGTGTGTGTTTGTATTCCTCAGTTAAAGAAATTATCTCTCTGCCATTCAGAAAATGGGGCTTGCCCTGAATGATAAAGGATCAAGAAGTCAATATATAAATGATGTGATAGGAAACTACTATGTTGTCATCAGCTGAGGAAATAACTAATAGCTCTGTTGTGGCCCACCCTCTGTTTGAGCTGTCAAGTGACCTTGAGGTAAGGCCCATTCAGCCTGTGACTACCTCTGCACCTGCCTTGTCAGAGGATTCTGGATTTGGGCCTGAGATGCAACCAGAGTCTGTCCCAGTGGATTTGGGGACTAGAGACAGAAGGGTTGCAAGTAGACAGTTTGAACCGCATTCCTCTATGCAGTCAAGGCCAGGCCTTCTGATGCCAGGTGGACATTCCAGTTCGGATGCTGAAAAAGATAACACGGGAAGGGCTAATGAGCTTGACAGGAGAGGAGTGATAACTTAACACCGGACAGAGAGGGAGTCTGTGCGAAGGAGTAGATGGCTGCTTTTGAGGTGAACTAACACACACTGTTCTCACGCTTTGAGGCCTTGAATTTCCCTTAAAAGGGTTTGCTTTCTCTGACACAGTCATAGGTGGCAACATTGCTAATTCAAGAAAGAAAGATCTTTGCTCCGTGTTCCTGTGAATTCCTGCAGCCGTGTATCTTGCTTCAAGTTCCAGCCTCGCTTCAGCCTGTGAATCCAGTTGAATGTACCAATGACTTGGCCATTTGGAGATCTATTCTAGCCAAGACCCTCACCTTGTTTCCAGCATTGACTTTATACCTTGGACTATCTTGGAGTTTGATCCTGCATTCTAGTCTCGTTTCCTGTGGGGTCATTTGACTCGTGCCTTGGAATTAATCTTATTTGGACTATTCTTGATACTGTTCTTGGGACTTACTTTGATATCTGGTTTGGACTATGTTCTTTGAGTGACCTTTATAGACTCTTGTTTCAAGATTTTCTATTACTTTGCTCTTGTGGATTTAAATCCATTTTATTGACTCTGAACTTTGATTTTGCTATTGCTTGCATATAACCTTCAATTAACAGCTTGCTTGCTTATATTCTGGGGCTCCAGGGTGGTTTTGAGGTGCCTATGTAGCCTAGGGGTCCAACAAGTTCAGGTTCTTGGACAGTAAAATATGTTGGTTAAATAGCTTCTAAGAACTGGTGGTACCTAACTACTGGAGCTCTAAAAGCTAAAGGTAAAGGTTTCCCCCTGACGTTAAGTCCAGTCATGTCTGACTTTGGGGGTTGGTGCTCATCTCCATTTCTAAGCCGAAGAGCCGGCGTTGTCCATAGACACCTCCAAGGTCATGTGGCCGGCATGACTACATGGAGTGCCGTTACCTTCCCGCTGGAGCGGTACCTATTGATCTACTCACATTGGCATGTTTTCGAACTGCTAGGTTGGCAGAAGCTGGAGCTAACAGCCGGCGCTCACTCCGCTCCCCGGGTTTGAACCTGGGACCTTTCGGTCTGCAAGTTCAGCAGCTCAGCGCTTTAACACACTCAGCCACCGGAGGCTCTACCATTCTATAAATCCATGCAGTTAGGACAGGGTTTTGACATTAAAATATAATTAGCAAAATGAAGAGGAAACAGTTCTGAATGTGACTGTTTAAGACTCAAAGAACATGAGTTCCTTTCTATATTGGTTTTAAACACCACCATTTTCTAAGCATGTATATTTGTAAATAAGAATACATCATGACCCCCTTACCCATGGGCTCAATATCCACAGTATCACTTAGCTATCTCACTTTCCTGGAAGTGTTTGTGATCCTCTCTAGGGACCTTATCACATGAACATCTGGATTTGTCTTGCATCGTGGTGAATCTATGGAGTCCCAGCAGGGGGCGTGGAGAACCCTTTGCCCCACGCCCTGCATCCCCCTACCCACATTTGGTCCCATAACACGGGAGGAAGCGTCCGCCACCTGGTTTTTCCCCATTGTTGCAAATGCAACACAGGAAGTCTCCTATATTGCCACGGTAGTGACACACGCTGGTTCCTCTCCCCTTTTGTCATGAAAGTAGATGTACGTTGTGTAATGGGCTCTGTGGCAAAAGGGGAGAGGACTGTGATATGCCAAGCAGATTAGCCCGTATGATGAGGTCATAGGTGCACTTCTGTGGTATGCTTCCAACTCAGGTATAGTCAAAATATAGAGCTTGCTATTATATGCAATCTCAGGTATCCATGAGGGTGTATGTGCATCTTGAAACATATCCAGAGTCCTCTAGTATCCATGATTCCACAGGATATTCCCATGACAGTGAAAGTGAATTCACAATGAAATAATAATAGTACAGTTGCTCAATTTCAGTGTTGGTCTTCTCACTATAATGCCTCATGGCACATCCTGTACTGTTCAAGAAAATCCCCAGAGTTGCAGTATTCAGTTTTCAGGTTGCAGCAAAAAATAAAATAATGATAATATTATGTAACAAATTTGAAAAAAATTATGTTCCTGGTTTGAAAGTGTTATTTCCTGTTTAATTATGCGGTGTTTGCTTTGAAAGTACAGTAGTTGTTATTCTACAGAAACTTCGTTTTTGTGGCTATCACAAATTATGTTGCATGGGTTGAGACTTTATGAAATATTCATTGAAAATGCATTACAAAATATGCTGAGGGATGTTCCACAAAACCAACGTTTTTGCAATTTAATCAATTTTTCCATGTTTTTATGATAGACCCAATTAGCAAATAACATTTAGAACTCAGGAACAAAAATCGTGTTACATAGTGGTATTTTAAAAAAACAGGTGTGGGGAGGCAGGGAAAATTTTTGTTGTATAAACAACTTCCCATCCTCTTTCATTTATGAGATATATGTCATAGTAGATTTGGGGGGCGGGCGGGAGCTCAGTTCAGAATCTTATCATATTTTATTACCTGTTCGGATAGGTTGCACTATTGTCAGGTTGGCTATGATCTTTGTTTATGCCTCAAGAGCAGTCTAGCAAAGTCCAACCAACCAAGCTCATCTTAATTATATATTTATAGCTCTTTTGACTGACATGTGAATAGTGGCATGTAACATTTTAAGCCATTTAATCTTGGCACTTGCCATGCTTTTAATTGCCATGCATTATTGTCATAAAATATGGATTGTTCTTGTTAAAAATAAATAAAATGTGTTCATCAATGTGTTAAAGAAGGAGAAAGAAAGAACAAAAAGGCATAGTTAGGAAACCGCTTGCCCTAAGCATCTCTATTTGTAAAAATGTTTCAAAGGCAAAATGACTTCTTGGCTACTATTTTGTGATGGCCTCTTTGTGTTTCAGCTCCATATTTATGTAGTAATTCCATGGAGACCACTGCTATGGCCTCCTCTCTTTGCCCTCTTGCATTTGTTACCATCATAGTTGGCCCCATTATCAGGCTACGGCCCCTTCTGCCCTGCCATATAAAATCCAGATTATCTGCTTTGCACTGGATTATATGGCAGTGTAGACTCATCTCATCCAGTTCAAAGCAGAAAACGTGGATTATCTGATTTGATAATCTGGATTATATGACAATGTAGAAGGGGCCTCCAACTCTAGAACCCTGCTCTACAGATATAGTCTTCCCTTCTGAAAGTACTCTTTTGCTGGAATCTTTTGATAGATGCATTCAATTTTCTCAAAAGTTTTGTTTCTGGAAGTATTTCAGGCAGTGAGTGTTTGCTTGATGTGTTTTTAGAAGCTACAGGCACCAGAATAAAGTTGCAATTAGTTTCTTTCTCCACATCAACCATATTACTGCTTGTACACATACTTCAGCCTCAGTGAGATGAATATTTCCTGCTTAGGCTAGCTGAATTTAGCTCTTTTCAGTGATTTCTCTTTGAAATCCATTGCCTTCAGCAAGTAAGCACGTTGCTTCCACAGCCCTCCCTGTCTCAACAGTAAATGATCCATTCCTAAAGTGTAATGTAACTTAAGGCTACAATTCTATCTAAAGCTAAAGAAAGAACTGTGAGTTTTCTGAAAATGAATCACTAAGGCCCCAGTGTTATACACACTGAGCATGAAACTCCAAAGAGCTTATTTCTGAACAGATATCTATAGGATTGTACTGCAGAAGAATATGATAACACAATGTTATAAAATTTGAAAAATACAGTAGAGTCTCACTTATCCAAGCCTTGCTTATCCAACATTCTGGATTATCCAAGGCATTTTTATAGTCAATGTTTTCAATACATCGTGATATTTTGGTGCTAAATTCGTAAATACAGTAATTACTACATAGCATTACTGCGTATTGAACTACTTTTTCTGCCAAATTTGTTGTATAACATGATATTTTGGTGCTTAATTTTTAAAATCATAACCTAATTTGATGTTTAATAGGCTTTTCCTTAATCCTTCCTTATTATCCAACATATTCGCTTATCCAACATTCTGCCGGCCCGTTTACGTTGGATAAGTGAGACTCTACTGTATTATGTTCCTGTCTGAAAATGCTTTTTCCTGTTTAGTTGTAGAGTACTTACTTTGAAAGTAGGTGTTGTATTCCAGAAACTTTGTTTTTGTGGCTACGACAAACTATGTTTAATTGGTTGAGGCTTTATGAGATATTCATTGAAAAACTATAGCAAAATGTTCCACAAAAACAATTTTTTTTTGCACTTGAATAAACCTTTTCCATGTTTTTAAATATAGAACGGATTAGGAAATGACATTTAAAACTCATCAACAAAAATTGGGTTACAGAGTGTAATATGTTATTGATTATGGTACTTAGGTTTTATCGCTTTTTATGGCAAAGAAGTGTTAGGAGCCCAAGGAAATTTGCTTAGATAAATACTAGGAAATGAGGTTTCAAGCTGAGGGTAATAGCACCAGGTAAAATAATTTATTTATTCATTTATTTATTGCATTTGTATACTGCTGTTCTCACACCTGGGAGGACTCAGAGCAGTGTACAACATACCAAATGGCAAAAATTCAATGTCAAACATACATATAAAACATGACTAAATCAGGAACATATAAATATAAGTTAAAGTAATTAAAACTGTAGAAAAAAAGACATCATACCATCAGCATAAAACATTTAAACATTGTGCCAGTCCTATGGTTATAATTTAGATGCCTCAGTAATTGTATGTTTTTCGGGCTGTATGGCCATGTTCCAGAAGTATTCTTTCCTGACGTTTCACCCACATCTATGGCAGGCATCTTCTGAGGTTGTGAAGTAAACCTCTGAGGTAAACCTCATAACCTCTGAGGATGCCTGCCATAGATGTGGGTGAAACGTCAGGAGAGAATACTTCTGGAACATGGCCATACAGCCCGAAAAACACACAACAACCCTGTGATTCCAGCCATGAAAGCCTTCGACAACACATTGCCTCAGTAATGCTATCACTCACTGAACGCCTTCTTGCATAGCCAGGTTTTGAGTTTTTTTCTGAACACCAGGAGGGAGGGGGCTGATCTAATCTCACTGGGAAGGGGGTTCCGCAACCAAGGGGCCACCACCGAGAAGGCCCTGTCTCTCGTCCCCAGCAACTGCACTTACAAAGGTGGCAGGACAAACAGCACGACCTCCCCAGCTGATCCTAGAGCTCAAACTGGTTCATAAAGGGAGATACGTTCAACAGGTAAGCTGGACTGGAACTGTTTAGAGATTTATAGGCCAAAGCCAGTACTTCGAATTATGCTCAGTAGCAGATTAGCAGACGGTGGAGTTGACACAGCAGGGGTTTTTTATGCTCCCTGTATTCTGCTCCAGTAAGGAATCTGGCTGCCGCCCATTGGACTACTTGCAGCTTCCGAATAGTCTTCAAAGCCAACCCCATGTAGAGATTTGAGATTTAACAAGAGCGTGGACCACCGTGGCCAAGTTTGACTTCCCAAGGTACAGCCGTAGTTGGCACACAAGTTATAATTGTATAAAAGTTCCCCTGGCCACTGCCGAGACCTGGGGTTCCAGGCTCAGCAATGAGTCCAGGAGGATTCCCAAATTGCGAACCTGTGTTTTCAAGGCGAGTGTAACCTCTTCCATCACAGGCTGTAACCCTATACTCTGTTTGGTCTTACAACTGACCAGGAGTACCTCTGTTTTGTCTGGATTCAGTTTCAATTTGTTCACTCTCATCCAGACCATCACAGCTGCCAAGCACTGGTTCAGGACCTGAACAGCCCCCTTAGCAGCATAACTGCTCCAGTTTTGCTAGGTACCAGTTTTGGTGTCAATTCTCAGGAGGTGGCATTGCAAGAAGATGTCAAATTTCTTCCTATTGTCTTTACAATTTAGCTAATGTTAAACACTCATTAGCTAATAGCTGAGATCCCATTTGTTAACTGCACAAATTTGAGAGAAATCTGTTCATAAATGGGATTCTGCTTACCAAGGTGAAATCTAGCATTGGGTTGTTAATGTTAGTAACTTGATTTTATAGAAATAATAAGTGCATAAACCCATGCAGAACTACAATCACAGTTAGCAACCCTTCACGCCTTACCACATTGCAGGCATTTGTTATCCAATAAGCTTGAATGCCTTACAGAATTAATTAGGAAAAAAACAAACAATAAAAGACAGAAAAGAATTCGCTTTCTCATCCATTATTATGTGACCACTTTCAAATCATTTTGGTATTCTGGACCACTCCAGCCCTTGATTCACATTAATTTTGCCAAGGACTTTGGGAAATCAGCTATATCTATATCTAGCTCTCTTGGATGCCTGTGGGTATCTTCCATTTGGAAGATTATTTTTTTCTCTGAGGTTAATAAATCTGACATTTTTTTCTCTTGACTCTAAATGCTTCCCTTGAAGAAAATTAAATATGATTTCAGCATAATTACATATTTTAAACACAGCCAACAATAATTTGAACAAAATCCCCCTGTTAAGAACAATGTACGTGATCTGATGGCCTAATTGGGCTTAAGGAGGTCATCTGAGGTTGTTTAACTAGTAGGAATATATAAGAGGAAGGCACTGGCTCATAGAGACGAGCCTTAACTGCATTGACTGGTTGGTTCCTCCCAAATTTCAGAAAAGAACCTTTCCCAGACTTTTCTGAAAGTGTCAGGGATTGAGCTTGGCACCAATTGCATGGAAAGCACATGCCCTATCATTAAGAAATTGTCCTTTCCTTATAATGTCAACAGGATTATCAAACCAAAGGGCGTGGCTAGGTAAAGACCTATGCAGAGCAATGACAAACCGACTTCCTAAATCATGGATTCAGAGGAAATACATTCAGGTTCACAGAGAAAACTTGACCGCATCCCCTCAAGTTGCCATTTCACACAGAATAAACTTTTGAATGTGTTTCATATACTGCATTGTCACCTACTTGTAGACAAACAGGGATGCGTTATTGCCCCAACCTTATTTTCCATCTTCATCGCTATGACACTGAACCTTGTTGATGGGAAGCTTCCCATCGGCGTGAAAATGATCTATCAGACAGATGGCAAGCTATTTAACCTCAGCAGACTGAAAGCCAAAACTAAGGTCACAACAATGTCTGTTATACAATTCCAATATGCTGATAATAATGTAGTCTGTGCTCATTCAGTAGAAGACCTACAAGCCACTCTAAACACCTTTGCAGAAGCATACAAAAAGCTTGACCTCTTGGTGAACACCAAGAAAACCAAAGTGCTCCTTAAGCAGGCACCAGTCAATTCCTCTGCAATACAACTCAATGGTGTAACATTAGAAAGTGTTGACCATTTCTGCTACTTTTGCAGCCACCTCTCCGCAAATGTCAACATCGACACTGAAATATAACACCGTCTGAGCTCTGTGAGTGCAGAATTTTTTTGAATGAAGCAGAGAGTGTTTGAGGAGGACATTTGTAGGTCTACCAAGATGCTTGCTTATAAAGCTACTAGCTGTGCCCAGTGACGCGTTGCTGTGGCTTATGGGAATCATTTGTTAGTCAGGTGGAATAGCAGTGAATAGCCCTGCAGACTCAAAGCCTGGAAGTTTTTTTCTTATGTGAATCCTTGTTTGGTGAGCTGGAATACAATGGAATAGGCTTGCTGCTTGGAAGGCTGGGTACTTGCATTCCAGGGGAATGGTTTTTTGGCCAATTTGAATTGGACTGAATAGTCTCGCTGTTTCAAAGCCTGGCTGCTTTCTATATAGGGTCATCCTTCCTTGGGCAGGTTGAATGGGATGGAGTAGCCTCATGGCTTCAAAACCTGAGGGTTTTTATCTAGGGGAAATCTTGGTTGGCCAGGTTGAACAGCACTGAATAGCCTTGCTGCTTGCAAGCCTGTCCGCTTTGTACCTTGTGGAATTCTTGGTTGGCCAGGATGAATAGCAATGAATAGTCTCAGTGCAGAAAATATGAATGCTACAATTAGTCACCTTGATTAGCATGTAATGGCCTTGCAGCTTCAAAGCCTGCCTGCTTCCTGCCTGGGGGAATCCTTTGCTGGGAGGTGTTAGCTGGCCCTGGTTGTTTCCTTTCTGGAATTCCTGTTTTCAGAGTATTGCTCTTTATTTACTGTCCTGATTTTAGAGATTATATTGTTTTGTATTATTGTAACACAGCAATTATCATATATTTATAATATTATATTATCTGCTTAGAACTGGATTATATGAGGCCACTTCTACACAGCTGCATAAAATCCACATTGAACTGGATTATATGGCAGTGGGGACTCAAGATAATCCAGTTCAAAGCAGATACTGTAGATTATCCTGCCTTGGCATTCTGGGTTATATAGGTGTGTGGAAGGACCTTGAGTCTACACTGCCATATAATCCAGTTCAAATAAGATAATCTGTATTTTATAGGTAGTGTGAAAGAGGCCTAACTGAACCTTGGTTGTCCCTTTGCTAATGGGGTTGCTAGGAGACGAAGTGAGCGGGCCCTACTCTTCTGACTGGCAGCTAGGGGAAAAAACGGCTTTTCTTGGTCCTTTAATTTGGACTTTATTTTTCTAGGTTTTTTCTTTGTTTGAAAGACATATTTTGGGCGACTATGTCTTTTGTGGCCAAATTTGGTGTTATAACCCTGTTATATGACTGTAAAACATGGACCATCTACAGACTTCACACTCAACTTCACCATTGCCTCTTAAAAATCCTGCAAATATCTTGGGAAGACAGGCGGACAAATTCTTCCAGTGTTCTCGAAGAAGCCAAGACCACCAGCACTAAAGCGATGATCCTTCACCATCAATTTCAGTGGACTGGCCACCTTGTCCAAATGCCCGATCACAGTCTCCCAAAGCAGTTACTGTACTCTCAACTCAAGAATGGAAAACACAATGTTGGTGGGCAGGAAAAGAGACTGAAAGATGGGCTTAAAGCTAACCTTAAAAACTGTGGCATAGACACCGAGAACTGGGAAGCCCTGGCACTTGAGCATTCTAACTGGAGGCCAGCTGTTGCCAACAGTGCTGTGGAATTTGAAGAGGCATGACTTGAGGGCAAAAGGGAGAAACACGTAAACAGGAAGGTGTCTCAAGCCAACCCTTGCTGAGACCACCTTCCATCGGGAAATCAATGTCCTCACTGTGAAAGAACATGCGGATCCAGAATAGGTTCTACAGTCACCTACAAACCCCCCACTAAGACCCTACACTTGGAAGGCAATCATACTCGGCCATGAGTGATAGCCTGTGATATAATGACTACTAGACAAGGTGTGTATGTATACTATAAAATTAACACAGGTTCACGTCACTATAGTTCAATGCTGTGGAATCCTGGGAGCTGTAGTTTGGGGAGGCACCAGGATTTTTTTGCCAGAGAAAGTGAAAAACCTTGCAAAAGTAAAATCCCCATAATTCCATAGCATTGAACCATGACAGTTACAGTAGTGTCAAATTGCATTGATTTTACAGTGTAGGTGCACCCAAAGAGGTAAATAAGAGGTGTTTTAAAACAACATATATATAAGTCATTTTCACCAAACATGTACAGCAAGAGCTTGATGTTATCTATCTGGGATGTTGTCAAGATTGAGTCTGGCAGCTCATAATATAAGGCAGGTGCCTTCGGAGGTTTAAAACACTGCAATACTGTAAAGCAATTTAGATGTTTTAGACAACACCTCTAACATAACATATGCACATACACAAAGTCATTACAGTACTTTCAGTAAATTAATTGTCTTTGACTTAACTGTCTGTAATCTCACCCCCTAAATCATGTGTACTGTGTATATTATTTAAATTCTGGTTATCACTCCGTAGTGATGAGGGCTGTATTCCATGAAGGTTATGGTATTAAAAGGTGTTGATCTTCAAGACACCACTGGATCTTTGTTAATTTCGGCATAACAGAACAACAAAGCTACTGATCAGAAAAGTATAGTGAGCCCTTGTTATGCACTATGCTTTTATTCCAGGACCACTCCCTTCCCTGTGGATACCAAAATCCAAGGATACTCAAGTCCTGTTATATACAATGATAGAGTAAAATGATGTCCCTTATATAAAATGATGAAATCAAGGTTTGCTTTAGGGAATTTTGGGGGGTGGAGGAAGGGAGGAAATGTTTTATTTTCCAAGCCATGAATAGTTACATCCATGTCTAATTCATATGGGATTTCCTCTATGGCTCCCCAATTCTTTCTGTGTTAGAGGAGGGAACTATCTTCACTTCTGCCACTCAGTGTCCATTTGTCTGCCAGAGTGTGATGCAAGATGTGCGAGAAGCGATTGTTCGAGTTCTTTTGTGTGTGATCTGCATATGTGCCAAATATTCTCTTTCTCCGAGGTATATGAGCCAAATCTTGTTGACTGTAGCATGTCCTGCACTCTTTGTTCTGAATTGGGTACTTCTGTGATTATTGGTTTAATGTGGTGGGTGGATTTACAATTGTAGGCCTTTTATGGATGTAGCCGCTTTGTGATTGTTTGCAGAGCTGCACAATATCCGACTGGAAGTCAGTTCAAAGAGAGCATTTTGTTCCTCCTTTTTCCCTGCTGTGGCAGAGACTGAATCAGTTACACCAAATCCTGTGAGACTAGAACTATGGTGGCTTATTTGGTTTTTTCCCTTTATTTGAGGCTCCTCAATACTTTTGGGTAGAGAGTCCCACTCCATCGATTCAACATTGGGGCACCTTCACATTTTGAACTTTGATCACAGCTGAGAGTCATGTAGACTTTCAGATTACAGCTCCCAGCAGCCCCTGTTAGCTTTGGTAATGATGAAGAATGTCAGGAAATGCAATTCAGTAACATCTGGAAGATCATGCAGTTGCCAGTCCTGATGATTTAGGCAAAGCTACATGCTTGTAACAGCTGTGAGGCTGGAGGGATATTTCTGACTTTTCCTATGGCCTTTGGCCATGTCTGCACTATAAAATTCTACTCAAAGAAATAATGCAATATCCTCAGAGAAGGCGCATTAGTAAATTAGCTCCAAGGACATTTCAACGAGAAGCATTATCCCATGATAAAGTTCCTCAAATCAAGTTAGAAACCCATCTCTATTGCGTGTTGTCTTTTTTTACTAATCTTTTTTAACAGTGGTTTTATATTGTATGTGAGTAAAGAAAACATATACCATGAAGAAGTACATTAAAAACTATGTGCATAATAAACAAAATGACAACTAGAATATTATGAATGCTAGACTAGCAGAAAACCTGTTCAGTTAGTTCTGAATAAACAGACATAAAATTGGCCCAGATGTGAATAATATGAAACAATAAACAATACATATGGAGGAACGAATAAAAGGAATAAAAGAAAACAAGTATTTATGTCTTCATTTGTTACAGTTATATTCCAGTTTATCGTGAAATAATGTCTGAGACAACCTGAAAGCAATAAAATCCACAACAACAAAAAATAGCCAAGATTATAACAGAGATAAAGGAGGTGAACAGTAAAAACTAAAATATTAAAAATATAATTAAAATAAAACACAAGGAAGCAGAGAAGAACAAATCAGCTCATCTCAAGTAAAAAGGCTGTTGTCTAATGCAATAAAGCTATCAGCAAGGGAATTAGAGTTCCTGTCCCCAAAGGGAGGCCCCTTCTATACTGCCATAGAAAATCCAGATAATCTGCTTTGAACTGTATTATATGGCAGTGTAGTCTCATATAAACCAGTTTAAATCAGAAAATGTGGATTATCTGCTTTGATAATCTGGATTATATGGCAGTGTAGAAGGGGATGGAGTGCCATAGTCGAATCACTGCCACAGGGAAGTCTCCTTTTAAAGTTCTGTTAAATCCTGATACCTTCAGAAGACCTCACCAGGCTCAGACAGAAGAAGATATCAAGGCAGAAAATCCCACAATACAGTAGAGTCTCACTTATCCAACATAAACGGGCCAGCAGAACGTTGGATAAGCGAATATGTTGGATAATAAGGAGAGATTAAGAAAAGCCTATTAAACATCAAAATAGGTTATGATTTTACAAATTAAGCACCAAAACATCTATATATATAAAAGAGTGATGGCATCACGGCGACCCACAAAACGACAAAACTACAGACCCCCCAACCTCGAAATTTGACAACACAACCCATCATCCACGGCTCTAGGTTGATACAACAAAAAGAAAAGAAAAATAAAGTTCTAATAAGAGAGAGAGGAATAATTGCTTTTAACCAATTGCTGCCAGTTAGAAGGCTAAGCTCCTCCAACTTGGTCTTCTAGCAACCCAATAAAAAATAATTAAAAACACTAAAAAAGAATTAAAAACACTAAAAAATTAATACAATAAAATACTATAACAGAAAATAACTAAAAATAATACAAGAAAATAATAAAATATAATAAAAAGATAACTTACAATAAAATTTATAAAAAAATACAAATAACATCAAATAAAAATTACACAATACCACCACCACTTTGCCACAGCAACGCGTGGCTGGGCACAGCTAGTCATGTTATACAACAAATTTGACAGAAATAGTAGTTCATTACACATTAATGCTATGTAGTAATTACTGTATTTACGAATTTAACACCAAAATATCACAATGCATGGAAAACATTGACTATAGAAATGTGTTGGATAATCCAGAACGTTGGATAAGTGAGACTCTACTGTATCTGCTTTGAACTGGTTTATCTGAGTCCACACTGCCATATATTCCATTTCAAAGCATATGTGGAATTATATTCAGCTGTGTGGAAGGGGCCAGAGTTTCCAGGTACAGGAAATAAATGAATAAAGCAGGTTAGCATATAACCAAATAAGTTGTGTGTAAATGAGGGAATTGGGAAGAAGTGTATATGATGGGTCAACAAGGAAAGATATCTGTATGTTTGCGTTATTTGGCATCCGGAATCTGATCGAATTCGGATTGACGTGTTGATTGTAGACTGATTCCCTCTCTCTTTTTTTGGTCAAATTTCACACACCAGTGCTAGAACTCAATCCATTTAGGTGTGGCAATAACATTGACTCTCTGTTCACAGACAGAGACATTTAAAAGTGTGAAGCTGCTATTGGCAGAAGAAAGAGCAGACCAAGGCCTGATCATTAATGCTGTTGGCATTATTAAGCATACTGAAGCAGCTGGTTTTGTGTTCCATTAAAGGCTTATGACTAATTATTTAACTACTGTATTATTACTGTAGGTTAAGGAAAGGGCTGTGAAAGCCATTGTGGTGTAGTTATTTGGGTGTTGGATTACATCCAGAAATCAGGGCTCAATTCCCTTCTTGGTCATGGAAACCCACAGGGTGAGTTTGAGTGAGCCACAAACTTTCATCCCCAGAAAATGTTGTTTTAGGGTAGCCATAAATTGGAAAATGAGTTTTTTCATGTCAGGAGAAAAAACTTGAGTAACTGTAAGAGAATTGGCTGTCTGCAAGGATGTTGCCCAGGGGACACCTGGATGTTTGATATTTTACCATCCTATGGGAGGCTTCTCTCATGTCCCCGCATGGGGAGCTAGAATTGAGACGGGAGTTCACCCTGCTTCCTGGATTTGAACCACCGACCTTTCGATCAGCAGTCCTGAGCCACCAGGGGCTTGGAAAATGAGTTGAAGGCACATAACAACAACAATGCAAAACGTTAGTTTAATTACGGTTGCATTTAGTCTCCCATAGGAGCCCCCGGTGGCACAGTGGGTTAAACCGCTAAGCCGCCAAAATTGCTGACTGAAAGGTCGGCGGTTTGAATCTGGGGAGTGGGGTGAGCTCCCACTGTTAGCCCCCAGCTTCTGCCAACCTAGCAGTTCGAAAACATGCAAATGTGAGTAGATCAATAGGCAGGAAGATAACGGCGCAATCATGCTGGCCACATAACCTTGGAGGTATCTATGGACAATGCCAGCTTTTCGGCTTAGAGATGGAGATGAGCACCAACCCCCAGATTCAGACACGACTAGACTTAATATCAGGGGAAAACCTTTACCTTTACCCTTTGTCTCCCATAAAGAGGAAATTGCAGTGGATTTTCTGCTGGAAGGTCCCAGAGTCAATGGATTGTCATTCCTCTCCACTTAGAGGGAGGACTTTGACTTGCCACAGCCAACCATCCCTATAGGATGACTGGAAATTATACTTCACAGTTGTTGTAGCTAAAAAGCAAGGTAATGGCTACTGAGCCACTGGTCTTTTGCCTCTTGTAATGTTTCCCCCTTCAATCAACCTTTTTCTGAGCTTTCCGGAGAAATAGCAGACAAACAAATTAATCCAGCAAGGCTGCAAGTGGGTCAGCAGAGGGAACGCTCATTGGCAGTAGCATTGTCCCTTAAATGTCTTTTTAAATTCTAGTTTGAGGACAGTCGTGTGGCACATTGCTTGGCTTTGTTTTCCTGAAGGCTGCAATGAATGTAATACAAGTGGAGGGTTCCTTTTCGCAGTTTGTGGTGGGTGTATCTTTAAAAAAAAAACAAATTTGTTTTAAAATATATATTACAATAAAAGGGGAAAGGGGGATAACAAAGATAATAAGGGCATAGGACACAGGACAGGAACATTGACACATTGGAGGCATATGGCTAGCTATATATTGATAAAAGCTGGCCATATGCCTCCAAATATTTTTTTGAAGTTGATATATGTAAAATATACATTCCAGAATAGACAAAAAGTGGGATCTTTTCGATTTTTGGGATCTTCTTTATTCCGCTCATGGAGTTTTCCCTCCTTTCCAGCCTTGGAATACAAGTATTTGCAACAGGTTTTGTAGTGGGATATCTTACTTAGGATTTTTTTCTTGACAAACAACATAGTATTTATTGATAGAAACAACTCACACTGTAACATCTACATCTACACTGTAACATCTACTTATTGCTTTATCAACAAGAGTAGGTCTTGTGATGTTTTTAGTGTGCTACATGTTTAATTATTACATAGTTTTATATTTATGAGTGATGTTTTTTGAGTTTTTTTAGTAGGGCCGGGCTGTGGCGCAGGCTGGTGAGCAGCCAGCAGCCAGCTGCAACAAATCACTCTGACCAAGAGGTCATGAGTTCGAGGTTAGCTCAGAGCCTGTGTTTGTCTCAATCTCTGTTCTATGTTAAGGCATTGAATGTTTGCCTTATATGTGTAATGTGATCCGCCCTGAGTCCCCTTCGGGGTGAGAAGGGCGGAATATAAATACTGTAAATAAATAAATAAATTATATTTAACACGTTTATTGTGATTTACTTTTCTCTATGCATCATGATTTGTTCCTTTGATTTGTTGCTCTGATTTAATTTCTCCGGATTTGTTTGTGTGATTACTACTACTGATATTTATATTGTTTTTCCTTGTTGTAAGCCCCCTCGGGGAAAGGGGGCGGGATTCAAATAAAGCTTTATTATTACAGTAGAGTCTCACTTATCCAAGCTAAACGGGCTGGCAGAAGCTTGGATAAGCGAATATCATGGATAATAAGGAGGGATTAAGGAAAAGCCTATTAAACATCAAATTAGGTTATGATTTTACAAATTAAGCACCAAAACATCATGTTATACAACAAATTTGTCAGAAAAAGTAGTTCAATACACAGTAATGTTATGTTGTAATTACTGTGTTTATGAATTTAGCACCAAAATATCATGATATATTGAAAACATTGACTACAAAAATGGCTTGGATAATCCAGAGGCTTGGATAAGCGAGGCTTGGATTAGTGAGACTCTACTGTATTATTATTGGGCCATGGTGGCGCAGCAGGTTATACCGCTAAGCTGCAGAACTTGCTGATTGGAAGGTCAGAGGTTCGAACCCGCGGACGAGGTGACCTCCTGTTGTTAGCCCCAGCTTCGGCCAACCTAGCAGTTCAAAAACATGTAAATATGAGTAGATAAATAGGTACTGCTTCAGCAGGAAAGTAATGGCACTCCGTGCAGTCATGCCGGCCACGTGATCTAGGAGGCATTTTAGAAATGGAGATAAGCATCACTCCCCAGAGTCAGATATGACTAGACTTAATGTCAAGAGGAAATCTTTATTATTATTATTATTATTGCTTAATGCACCTTAGCATATTTTTAAATCATGTCAGAAGCGACTTGAGAACATACTGCAATTCTCTTCTGGTGTGAGAAAATTGGCTGTCTACAGGTCCCCGCAAGCTAGAGCTGACAGACAGGAGCTCACTCCATCTTGTGGATTCGAATGGGCAACCTTCAGGTCAGCAACCCAACCTTTAGGTCAGCAATCAAGCCAGCACATGAGAGCAGTGAATACAATCTTCTTTATTCTCAGAAGAGAAGGATAGAAGCTAATACCTTTAGCTATGGACACATCACAGCAACTGATTGAATTCTGTCAAGGCTTGATATTAGCAACTGGTATTTTGGGCAATTGCTTGTGTCTTTGAAATTAGTCCAGGTCTTTTGACATCTGTCCTGGGCATTTCCCTTAAATACATACTCTTCCTGGCTGTGTGCTTTCAAGTGAAGGAGTTTGACACCCCATCTACAAGACCGTATCAATGAGTATCTGATCCCAGATTATATGGCAGTGTAGATCTATCCCTAGTCACTCTTTTGCTGTCCCATAATCCCTCTAACATCAATGTCAGTCTGGAGCACTGGGGAGAATTAGAATGACAGATTGATACACTTGTCTGGTATTCATCAGAGTACTGTGAGTTACTGTTTTAAGCCTACCATTTCCAGAACCCCCGGCAAACACAGGAGATGTCCATGCTGGCTGAAGAATTCTTGGAATTCTAATGCAACTTGTCCAACCTATTCTCAATCAGTGTTGCAAGCCAGAGGGAAAAGAGGACCCAATGACCCAATAATGGGCTCATTATACAAGCCAACTTAGCTTTTTTCTAATATGCTCATTCAGAACCTAACAGAAGAGCAAGAGAATTGCATAGTTTCCCACTTTGCATTCAAAGGGAAAGGACGGGATACAAATAAAGACCATCACCATCACAGAAGACCCTTGTTATCCTCTAGGGTTTGGTTTTGGGACCATCCGTGAATACTAAAATCTGTGGATGCTCAAATCCCATTATATAGTGATGTAGTAATATAGCATCACCTATATAAAAACAAGGCTTGCATTTTGCATTTTGGAGGGCCTATTTTATAAACTATGGATGAATTTACTGATACAGAGAACCAACAGTGCTGTTCTTATTGCTATTACTATTAGTATTACATATCTGGACACCCAAAGTACATGTTTAAAACATGCTGCATTACTGGACTATGAAAATACAATGATGATGATAATGATGATGATCTTAAAAAAATAATTTCAATCAATCAGTTATATTATCCTCCCCACCACTTCACACACACACTCTTGAGAAAATTGGGAGGCCACATTTGCCTGTCACATGCCCATTATTAGACTTATTTCCTGTTACAGTAGAGTCTCACTTATCCAAGCCTCGCTTATCCAAGCCTCTGGATAACCCAAGCCATTTTTGTAGTCAATGTTTTCAATATATTGTGATATTTTGGTGCTAAATTCGTAAATACAGTAATTACAACATAACATCACTGCATATTGAACTGCTTTTTCTGTCAAATTTGTTGTATAACATGATGTTTTGGTGCTTAATTTGTAAAATCATAAGCTAATTTGATGTTTAATAGGCTTTTCCTTAATCCCTCCTTGTTATCCAAGATATTCGCTTATCCAAGCTTCTGCTGGCCCGTTTAGCTTGGATAAGTGAGACTCTACTGTATTTGTTTACACCAGCCTGTGGTTCCAGAAGTGAGCTGCAGAAAGTACTGGATCTTGTCTGATCTTGGAAGCTAAGCAGGGTCAGCCCTGGTTAGTACTTGAAGGGGAGACCTACAATGAACTCTAGGTGCAGTAGGTTATAATTCAAAGGAAAAAGCATTAAGTATTTCTGGCCTAAGAAAACCCTATAGAATTCATGGGGCCAGTCAGCATAACTTGGAAAGTGACCTGAATAATAATAATAATAATTTTATTTCTTACCTGCCTTTCCCTGTGGCTTGAGGCGGGTTACAACATAGCTAAAACATATAATCATCTAAAGCATTCTGTAAAATACACATATTAAAACATATTTATACAAAATACATATTAAAACACACAGAAAAAAAGATGAAACACCACACACAAGTTTAAAGTTCATGATTAAAACTGGCTGGGAAGACATAGGCTGGATCTACACTGCCTTGTACCCCAGGATCTTATCCCAGATTGTTTGCTTATTCCAGATTATCTGGCTGTGTAGAGAAATATAATCCAGTTCAAAGCAGATAATCTGGGATCAGATTCTGGGATACAGAGCAGTGTAGATCCAACCATAGGCACATGCACACATACACCTCTAGCCATTGTTTGAGCTTTGTACTTTTATACTCTTTTATACTCACATCTTCTCCTTTTATGAGTGCCAAAATGGTTTTAGCTGAAGACCCTGGATGCAGTTTAATTTAACTATCCTGGCTCAATGTTATGAAATCATGCGAGTTACAGTTTTGCAAGATTTTCAGCCTTTCCAAAGCACAGCTTGCAGGATTCCATAGCATTGTGCCATGGTAGTTAAGAATGATGTCAAACTGCATTCATTCTATAGTGTAGATCAGGGGTCCTCAAACGTTTTAAGTGGAGGGCTGGTTCATGGTCCCTCAGACGTTTGAGGGGCCGAATTATCATTTGAAAAAAATACAAATAAATTCCTATGGACACTGCACATGTCTTATTTGCAGTGCAAAAAACAAACAAAAACAAAAAACAACCCAGCAACAATAAAAGAACAGTACAATATTTAAAAATAAAAACCAATTTTAACCAACATAAACCTATCAGGATTTCAATGGGAAGTGTGGGCCTGCTTCTGGCCAATGAGATAGTCAAGTTAATTAGGATTGTTGTATGCCTTCAAGTCATTTCAGACTTTGGGCAAGCCTAAGTCTAAAACCAGGGGTCCCCAAACTAAGGCCTGGGGGCCGGATGCGGCCCTCCAAGGTCATTTACCTGGCCCCCACCCTCAGTTTTATAATATATTTTTATATCAGTTTTAATAATATAATATATTGTATATACATATAATATTGATAAAATATGTATAATGTTATACATTATAATACTAATAATAATACCATATAATATTATTAATTATATGTTATATATTACATATAGTATTACAGTATAGTGGTATAGTTCAATATAGTAATGTATAATGCTAATATTGTGCTATGCTAATAATATAATATATTGTATGTACATACAGCAGCTCTGAGTCTCCTTCAGGGTAAGAAGGGTGGGATATAAATGTAGTAAATAAATGTAGTAAGTAAATAAATAATTAATTTTATACTTAGGCTCACCCAAATTCTGAAATGACTTGAAGGCACACAACAACAACAACAACAACAATCTTAATTAACTTGACTATCTCATTGGCCAGTAGCAGGCCCACACTTTCCATTGAAATCCTGATAGGTTTATGTTGGTTACAATTGTTTTCATTTTTAAATATTTTATTGTTCTTTCATTGTTGTTGTTGTTGTTTTGGACTACAAATAAGACATGTGCAGTGTGCATAGGGATTTGTTCGTATTTCTTTTTCAAATGATAATTCGGCCCCTCAACAGTCTGAAGGATTGTGGACCAGCCCTTTGCTTTAAAAGTTTGAGGACCCCTATCTAAAACGGAGAGTTGGGGTTAGGGTTAGGCATCCGGCCCCCAGGCCTTAGTTTGGGGACCCCTGGTGTCGATGCACCCTTAAATACTAGAGCTAAGTTTCCCAACTATAGGACCTATTAACTTTTGCACCATGGTGGTAATTTCAGGGCCTTGTTGAGATCTCCTGCCAGATCAAGAGACACTGGCCTCAAAAGTCATCTCGGGGGTAAAAAGTTCCCGAGTTGTTTTCCTGACTGCGAGCCTGCCTGCAAGCCACTTGCTTCCCTCCCGGTGTGAAACTGCATATAGGTGTGCTTGAGCTCTGCAAGTCGGAGAGAGGGCTCGAAGGCCGGCAAAAACGGATCTCCTCGCTCATTTCCTTCGCTCCTTCTTTCTTCCTTGGCGAGAAAAGGAGCCGTTTCCCGACCGCGGGGTGGGTGGCTTTCCTCGGAGCTGCTGCTGCTGCTGCTTCTATCCGGCCCCGCCTCTCTTTGCCTCCTGGCTTGGACTCTCTGCTCTCGCTCTCACAAGGCGCTGGGCAGAGTCGTAGCTGCTCCGAAGCAAGCCATCGCAGGCGCGCTGCTGCCTCCCTTCCCTTGGACATCCAAGGCCAATATGACCCCGGAGAACCTTCTTCCATAGGTGAGTTGGATCGCTCGCTGGCTCCATTCTATCAGCTCCACCTGTATCCACGGCTTGGCTGGGATCCGGAGGGGAAATAGCGGAAGTTTGGCGGGGGTGCCTCTCCTTGTGGAGAGAAAAAGCGGGGTATAAATACACACCATCATTGTCATGGTCATAATACACTTTGGGATGTGGGATGCACTCTGCCTTGACCCGAAATGCTTTTATACTTAAAACTAGCTGTGCCCGGCCACGCGTTGCTGTGGCGAAGTATGGTGGTATGGGAAATAAAGTATTAAGGAATTGGTGGTAGTTAAGGTCAAGGGTCCCCTGGGCTGAGTGGGTTGCTAGGAGACCAAGTGAACAGAGCTTAGCCTTCTAACTGGCAGCAATTGGATAAAAACAATTATTCCTCTCCCTCTAATTAGGACTTTAGTTTTCTTTTCTTTCTTTTTTTTTCTTATTGGTTTTGCAGTTAAAATTTACAGTGAAAGTGTGCGAACAATAAATTCCAAGAAAGAAGGTGAAAGAAATAGGATGAAAGGAGGGAAAAGGGAAAAAAAAACCAAACATAATCTTGGATCTTTTCTTTTTGTTGTATCAAACTTGAGGCATGGATGAGGGGTTGTGCTGTCAATTTTTGAGGTTGTGGGGGGTTTACTTTTGTTGTTTTGTCCGCTGCCGTGATGCCATCACTCTTTTATATATATATATATAGAAGATAGACTAGGGAGTTCTTTTTCAAACGCCCTGTACAAACAGACCCCAAGTCAGGAACAAGATCGGTTCTGGAGGTTTGTTCCTAAGTGTCAGAACAGGTGCATTTTAAAGTATAACTCCAGTATATATGTATATACACATATAGTACAGCCATATATATATATATATATATATATATATATATATATATATGGCTGTACTATATGTGTGTGTATATATTAAAGTGTAACTCCCATATATCTATATATCTATATATCCATATGTATATATATCTCTCTGTGTGTGTATGGTACATTTTAAGTGTAACTCCAGCCATCTGTGTGTGTGTGTGTATATATATATATATATATATATACAGTAGAGTCTCGCTTATCCAAGCTAAAAGGGCTGGTAGGACCTCGGATAAGTGAATATCATGGATAATAAGGAGAGATTAAGAAAAAAGCCTATTAAACATCAAAATAGGTTATGATTTTACAAATTAAGCACCAAAACATCATGTTATACAACAAATTTGGCAGAAAAAGTAGTTCATTACACATTAATGCTATGTAGTAATTACTGTATTTACAAATTTAGCACCAAAATATCACGATATATTGAAAACATTGACTACAAAAATGCGTTGGATAATCCAGAATGTTGGATAAGTGAGACTCTACTGTATGTATATACACATATTGTATAGCCATATATATATGGCTGTACTATATGTGTGTGTGTATATATATGTTAAAGTGTAACTCCCATATATCTATATATCCATATATATATCTGTGTGTGTGTGTGTATGGTACATTTTAAGTGTAACTCCAGCCATCTGTGTGTGTGTGTGTGTATATATATATATATATATATATACACAGTAGAGTCTCGCTTATCCAAGCTAAACGGGCTGGTAGAACCTTGGATAAGCGACTATCTTGGATAATAAGGAGGGATTAAGGAAAAGCCTATTAAACATCAAATTAGGTTATGATTTTACAAATTAAGCACCAAAACATCATGTTTTACAACAAATTTGACAGAAAAAGTAGTTCAGTACGCAGTAATGTTATGTTGTAATTACTGTATTTACGAATTTTGCACCAAAATATCATGATATATTGAAAACATTGATTACAAAAATGCCTTGGATAATCCAGAACCTTGGATAAGCGAGTCTTGGATAAGTGAGATTCTACTGTATATATATAATCTAACATTTTTAAAGTGTTACTCCAGTCATATATATGTATTTGTGTGTATATGATACATTTTAAGTGTAACTCCAGCCATATAGTACATTTTAAAAGTGCAACTCCAGCCATATATATGTATGTGTGTGTGCATGTATATGGTACATTTTAAGTGTAACCCCAGCCATATATATAGTACATTTTTAAAGTGTAACTCCAGCCATATATATGTATGTGTGTGTATATGGTACATTTTAAGTGTAACTCCAGATATATATATATATATATATATATATATATATATATATATAGTACATTTTTAAAGTGTAACTCCAGCCACACATACACACACACACACACACACACACACATCGAGTTACATTTTTAAAATGTACTCTCTCTCTCTACATGGATAGCACAGGGAGTTTGTTTTGTTGTCTGTGCAATGTGAGAGAAGATTTCCTCTCACTTTCTGTCCCTGTGGTATTTCAATTTTAAAAAATGTTAGGGAAACAAGGATTGGTGAGAAAGCTTCAGTGGAGAAACTTTTTTTTGCCATGATGACTCTTTCAGGACTGATTTCTCCTTCCAAGGGCTAGATTTTTCTCACTTCCTGTTGTTGCACCCCTTCTTAACTAGAAGTCACTTGTAAGTCAGATGTTTTTAACTTGGGGACTACCTGGCTATAATATTATAGCTGTATTTATATGTTGTGCCCTGCCTCGAGCTAAAAGGAGAGGTGGGTAATAAATAATAACAATAATTGTTGTTGTTGCATTGCTGTGAGATTTCCAGGCTGTATGGCCATGTTCCAGAAGCATTTTCTCCCGATGTTTCACCATATCTATGGCAGGCATTGTCAGAGGTTGTGAGATCTGTTGGAAACTAGGCAAGTGGGGTTTATTTATCTGTGGAATGTCCAAGGTGGGAGAAATAACTCTTGTATTTTGGAGGCAAGTGTGAATGTTGCAATTGGCCACTTTGATTAGCACTGAATAGCCTTTCAACTTCAAGGTCTGGCTGCTTACTGCCTGGGGGAATCTTTTCTTGGGAGGTGTTAGCTGGCCCTGATTGATTCATGTCTGAGTGGTGTTCTTTATTTACTGTCCTGATTTTAGAGGGTTTTTCAAATACTGGTAGTCAGATTTTGTTCATGTTCATGGTTTCCCCCTTTCTGTTGAAATTGTCCACATGCTTGTGGATTTCAGTGGCTTCTCTGTGTAGTCTGACATGGTAGTTGTTAGAGTGGTCCAGCATTTTTGTATTCTCAAATAATATGCTGTGTCCAGGTCGGTTCATCAAGAGAACACCATAATGCTAGACCATTTTAAGAACAACCAAGTCAGAACTACCTAGTTCTAGAGTGCTAGACTGTAGAATTGATGCAGTTTGATGCCATTTAAACTGCTTATGGCTCAATGCTATAGA
The DNA here is from genome assembly GCF_035594765.1 of Anolis carolinensis. Taxonomy (NCBI): domain Eukaryota; kingdom Metazoa; phylum Chordata; class Lepidosauria; order Squamata; family Anolidae; genus Anolis; species Anolis carolinensis. The sequence goes on from NC_085843.1 coordinate 204,632,719, forward strand.
ATTATGAGATTTGTAGTTTGCCAGAGAAGGCTAAGGACATTGCAAAACTACAATTCTTGGGATTCTGTAGCATCGAGGCATGGCAGCTAAAGTGGCGTCAAACTACATTAATTCTACAGTGCAGATGCATCTCCGATCCGAACTCAGACCCACTCCACAGCTTTTGGACCAATTTACTTTTAAAAAATGCAGATGTCCTAATTTTGGAATATGCTGAGCAACAGGGAACATTATGTAACTGTTGTATTTCTTTTGAAAAAGTGGGGGAAAGCCTGATTGGTAGTCCTACATTAAGGTATCACTGTACAACGGCTTTTTAGAAAAGTCAGTGATAACAGGGACAACAGTTCAATAGAAGATGTCCAAATTATCGAATCCATGGATTTGCTTAAAGAGATTTGGGGCTCAGAGAGGCTTAAAAGAGGTGAAAAGCAGAGTTAACAGTTCTGTGTGGTATGAAACAGCTCTAGATGTTTTTATGATATGTTTCCAGAGATGTTGTTGTGTTAGTCTGTTGTAGCAAAAACAACTAAGGGCCCTTCCACACAGCCCTATATCCCAGAATGTCAAGGCAGAAAATCCCACAATACAGTAGAGTCTCACTTATCCAAGCCTAGCTTATCCAAGCCTCTGGATAATCCAAGCCATTTTTGTAGTCAATGTTTTCAATATATCGTGATATTTTGGTGCTAAATTCGTAAATACAGTAATTACAACATAACATTACTGCATATTGAACTACTTTTTCTGTCAAATTTGTTGTGTAACATGATGTTTTGGTGCTCAATTTGTAAAATCATAACCTAATTTGATGTTTAATAGGCTTTTCCTTAATCCCTCCTTGTTATCCAAGATAATTCGCTTATCCAAGCTTCTGCCAGCCCGTTTAGCTTGGATAAGTGAGACTCTACTGTATCTGCTCTGAACTTGTTTATCTCAGTCCACTTCCGTATATTCCAGTTCAAAGCAGATAATGTGGGATTTTATTCAACTGTGTGGATGGAGCCTAAGTCCTGTTGCACTTTAAAGGCTAGCAAGTTTTTACTTTTATAGAGGATTTGAGTCACACCTGCAGAAGCCTACCTCAAATAAAAATGGTTAATCTTTATGGCATTGTAAGATTCTTCATTGCTTTTTAAAGGCTGTTTTGCATCTTGATTCCCACCATCATCATTTTGTTAAGAAGCATTGTCAATTACATTTCTCAAAAGATTGATATCAGTGTTGAGATCTCTGGTATAGGCTGCCTTGTAGCTTGTTTGTGTTGCCAACTGCCATCAAGCCGTCTTCCATTTATGACAGATCTTATGAATGAGAGATCTCAAAGTCACCCTATCATCAGTTGTTTTGCTCAGCTTTTGCAAACTGAGGCCCCTTCTACACTGCCATATAAAATCCAGATTATCTGCTTTGATAATCTGGGTTATATGGCAGTGTAGAAGGGGTCTCAGTCCCGTGGCTTCCTTGGCTTAGTCTATCCAGCTGCAATACGATCCTCCCCTTTTCCTATTGCCTTATATTTTATCAAGCATTATTGTGGTTTCTGGCGAGTCATGTCTTCTCATAATATGTTCCAAATACAGCAGTCTCTGGCTGGATCTACACTGCTCTATATTCCAGGATCTGATCCCAAGTAATCTATTTTGAACTGGATTATATGAGTCTCCACTGCCAAATAATTTACACTGCTCTATACTCCAGGATCTGATCCCAGGTTATCTATTTTGAACTGGATTATATGAGTCTCCACTGCCAGATAATAAGATAATCTGAGATCACATCCTGGGATATAGGGCAGTGTAGATCCAGCCACAGTTTAGCTATTGTGGCTTCCAGGGAGAGCTCCATCTTGATTTGCTCTCACAGCCATTTATTTGTCCATTAATGCTAATATTTGCAGCACTGCTATATTTGCTTTAAATACAATAAACAATATAGAACAGCTTTTCCCAATCAAGTGCATCCTGTACCTGGGCAACATGGACAATGGTCAGGTGTCATGGGAACTGAACTGCAAAATATCTAGGGATTACCAAGGAAGATTTATGCAGAACAATAACCTAAACAGAAAAATATGAAACAGACTGTGCTGATTCAGAAGAAATATTTCAATATATGTGGCCAAGTGATAGGTTTACAAGGATCAGTCAACTAATGCTTTGGAGTGCTTTTGTAAGCCACCTCGTGTTCCTTCGGGGAGATGGTGGCAGGATATAAATAATAATTATTATTGTTATATAACGCTCATACTTGTGTCCAGAGAAGAGCAACCTAAATTATTTAAAGGTCTGGAAGTCGAGCTCTATGAGAAGCACCTGAAGGAGTTAGGTGTGTTTAGCTTGGAGAAAAGAAGGCTGAGAGGGGACATGATAGCCATGTTTAGTTTCTTGGTTGAAACTGATGATCTAGATCCATTTCAATCTGGTTTCAGGCCCGGCTATGGAACAGAGACGGCATTGGTCACCTTGGTGGATGATTTCCGAAGAGAGCTGGACAGGGAGAGCGTGTCCCTGCTGGTTCTCCTGGACATCTCAGCAGCTTTCAATACCATCAACCATGGTATCATTCTGGGTTGTCTCTCCGGGATGGGGTTTGGAGGCACTGTTTTACAGTGGCTCCAGTCCTTCCTGGAGTGTCGAATTCAGAAGGTGGTTCTGGGGGACACCTATTTGTCTCCATGGCCAGTGGTCTGTGGGGTCTCTCAGGGTTCAGTTCTGTCCCCTATGCTGTTTAACATTTACATGAAACCACTGGGAGAGATCATCCAGAGTTTTGGAGTTTGCTGTCAAATTTGTTTTGATGACACCCAACTCCATTACTCCTTTCCACCTAATGCCAAGGATGCCGTCCTGGTCCTAAACCGGCGTCTCTCATCAGTAATGGACTGGATGAGGGCTAAGAAGTTGAGATTAAATGCAGACAAGAAAGAGGTACTCCTGGTCAGAAGGTAGAACAGGGTATAGGGTTACAGTCTGTGTTGGATGGGGTTACATTCCCTCGGAAAACACAGGTTTGTAGTCTGGGGGTGATCCTGGAGAATCACTGACCCTGGAACCTCAGGTGTTGGCAGTGGCCAGTAGTGCCTTTGCACAGTTAAAATTTGTGCGGCAGCTGTGCTCGTAGCTTGAAACCCTATGGTAGTCCATGCTTTAGTCATATCCTGTATGGGCTACTGCAATGCTCTCTACGTAGGCTGCCTTTGAAGAGAGTTTGGAAGCTTTAACTAGTACAGAGAGGCTACTAACTGGAGCTTTGTACAGGGAGAGAACCACTCCCATTTTGCGAAGCTCTACTGGCTGCCAATCTGCTTCCAGGGTAGAGACAAAGTGCTGGTCATTACCTTTAAAACCCTAAACAGCTCAGGCCCAGGCTATCTGTCAAATTGCATCTCCTTATATACACTATCTCGGACACTGCGATCATTGGAGGAGGCCCTTCTCTCAGTCCCACCTCTGTCTCATGCTCGGCTGATGGGAACGAGAGAGAAGCCTTTCTCTGTGATCGCCCCCCAGAGAAACTGGAACTCTCTCCCTAAAAAATAAAAATGACTCCCTCTCTCATCTCCTTCAAAAACAATTTAAAACTTAATTTTGTTCATTGGTTATACGGAGAGGAGGATGATTAGAAGTTCACATTCAATCAGTATACCTGTTCTGAACTCTGTGACCATACTCTGACTAAGTTGGTTTTAGCTTAGTTGGTACTGTTTATCTCGCTGGCATTATTGACTGCATAATATTTTAGAAATTATTTTAAATGAATGTTACTGTGGTTTATATAATTTATATATATTGTCTGCTATGTAGGATTGTTTTTTGGGAACATGGTTGTTTGTTTTCTGCTTTTTATTTATGAATTTGCACTGGCATAGAATGTTTGCAATCTTTGTTGTGAATCTGCACTGAGTCCCCTTGGGGAGAAAGGGTGGAATATAAATAAAGTTATTATTGTTAAATATAATGCCCAGGTGTGAGTGCAAAAAAAATAATAATCCAGAGTTGAACATCAACTCCAGATGCTGGAGATGAAAAGAGGGAAGACCTTTACCTTGTCTGTATGTCATTATCCGCTGTGTAAAAGCATTGAATGTTTGCCTTATATGTGTATTCTGTAATCTGCTCTGACTCCCTCCAGGGAGATAAAGCGGAATATAAATAAAGTGTATTATGATGATGATGATGATAACTCTTCCAAGAGCGAATTTCCCTTCCTAGGGACACATTTCTTTCACTTCCTGTTGTCCCACCCCTGTTCTTAAGTATGAGTCATTTGTAAGTTGGATATTTGTAACTCGGGGTCTTAGTAATTACTACAGCCGCACTGGTATAGATTTTAAAATCCAGTGTAATCATCCTTCCCACACTCCATTCCATTGGCTATACATTAATCTTCCTTATTTTATTCTATACACAATTCAAAGTGCTACTTTTCAGTTCACCACTGAATAGCTTATATAGTTTGGAACCTGCTATATACTGTTCCCATGTTAATCTGCCTGTCTATTGCAATGCAGGCTGTACTCCAAATGTCCCTATTCATACAAAATAGGGGGCACTCAGATGAGGGGAAGTAGTATCTTTTCTGTAGTGGTACCTTGACTTTAATTTCTCCTGGTTGGCTTTCTTGCTATCTACTTTAAAGAAGTCTTATTTGCCCTAGCTATCAGCCATTAATTGTGTTTGCCATCTACTGCTGTTGGAGGTCTCATTTATTACTATTGTTTGAATGGTTGTTAGCAATTGTTTCATTGTTTTTTTCTCCTATAGTTTTCTTTGGGTGTTAAATCTTGAGTTCATTTAATCACCTTCTAATCCTACTCAGAGCTCTTGTCCATTGGCATTTTGCAGCTCCAGCAGGCATTGCTTTTCCAGCATAGCTCTCTGACATTAAGAGAAAAACTTGCTCTTTTCCTCTTTTCACTAAATCTGTGCTTCTCGTGTTGTTGAATTTCGGTTTCTGTAGGGTAACTCCAGAGTTCTGGAATATACAGAACTCTGTATATTCCTGAGTTTCTTGGTTGCTGCTGTTTATCATTTATCTCGTGTGCCTAAGGGATTCTAACATGTTTGCCCTGCCTCTTAGCATCCAAAATCCAAGCTTTGTGCAGTTTATTCATTCCATACACAGCGAAAGAAAGCTTGAGTTGCCACGACATTAAAGACAGAAGTTTTCCACAATGTTTGGAAGTAGCTGAAACTCGAGAGCAGATTCCTCTTGAACATGCCAATAGATACCCTATGAATGGTTGGAAAACTGGGAGTTGATGAGGTTAGATAGATATTATGCATTGGATATACGGCATCAGAATAGTAATTTATATGAATTCTTGCAGAAGCTCTAAAAGACGTAAGGATTTTATGAATATTAGGAGCAATGCAAATTGATGTGGCAATAATAAGACATAGGCCGCATCTAGAATACATTTTACGCTCAATGTAGACTCATAGAATGCAGTTTAACTTGTGTGTCCTCATTATTTTTGTGTGTCCTCAAAATATTTTTGTCTTACTTGAACCCTGAAATGATCCTATCATAGAGTATTTTAGGGCAGACTTATTGATAGGGACTTTGCTACAGCCCACAGCCACTCATTGTGTTTCTAAACAGGGATTTGAATGCTGGTTTCCAGGAGTGCTAGTCCAGCACTCAAACTGCTACACCACATTGGCTCTTTATCAGCTGCCTGTCACCTTCCAAAAGGCCAGCTGTATTCAAAAGCCATTCTCAATCAAATGGGCAATTGAGGGATTAATCATCCCTGACTTAGGCCCTGTGCCAAAGTTTGGCAACATTACTTTTATGTAGAACAACCTTCAAAATGCCCCAGCCAGCTGGATAGTGAAATTCTGAATCACCCCCAAAATAAAATTTCCAAACTCTAGTCTTATCGTTGTGTTATATTTAATGTGCCTATTTGTTTCTGTATTTTAATTTATTATTTCCAACCTCAATCCATAGGCTGCATTAAAAGGAGCTATTGTCTAGATTTAGGGAAGTCATGGTGCTCACCTATTTGCTTTAGTCAGATCTCGCATGTCCAATTCTGGGCATCACAATTCAGGAGGGATATTGACAAGCTGGAACATGCCCAGAGGAGGTCATACCTTACAAGGAGAAGGTTAAAGAGCTGGGCATGTTTAGCCTACAGAAGAGAAGATTTACATCAAAGGATGTCATAAGGAAGAGGGAACAGGCTTGTTTTCGGATGCCCTGGAGACTAAGGCCCCTTCTACACTGCCATATAATCCACATTATCTGTGTTGAACTGGATTATATGAGTCTACACACCTAGCAGTTTGAAAACATGCAAATGTGAGTAGATCAATAGGTACTGCTAAGGCGGGAAGGCAATGGTGCTCCATGCAGTCATGCCGGCCACATGACCTTGGCGGTATCTACAGACAACGCCGGCTCTTTGGCTTAGAAATGGAGATGGGCACCAACCCCCAGAGTCAGACACGACTGGACTTAACGTTAGGGGAAACCTTTACCTTTACTACACCGCCATATAATGCAGTTCAAAGCAGATACTCTGGATTTTATATGGCAGTGTAAAAGAGGTCTAGGACTCGGAGCAAAGGGTTCAAATTATAGGAAAGGATATTCCACTTGAACATTAGGAAGAAATTACTAACTGTAACAGCTGTTCAACAGTGGAACTCACTGTCTCAAAGTGTAGTGACAGCTTCTTTGGGGGCTTTTAAACAGAGGCAGGATAGGCATCTGTTGGGGGTGCTTTTGTTGTGCTTTTCCTGCATGGCAAGGGGTTGAACTGGATGGCCCGTATGGTCTCTTCCAGTTCTATGGTTCTGTGAAGAGGTGAGCAAGAAATAAATGAATAATCCTATATTACACTATGTAAGGCCCCTTCCACAGCTGTATAAAATCCACATTGAACTGGATTATATGGCAGTGTGGATTCAGATAATCCAGTTCAAAGCAGATATTGCCATCTGCCTTGATATTCAGGATTATATGGCTGTGTGGAAGGGCTCTAACACAATTTTTGTTTATTCTTAAGTTATAAATGCCATTTCCTAATTGGTTCTATCATAAAAAACATGGAAAAAGTTTATTAAATTGCAAAACCTTTGTTTTTGCAGGACATCCTGCAACACATTTTGCTATAGTTTTTCAATGAACAGCTCATAGAATCCCAGTCAATTCAACATAGTTTGTGGCAGTCACAAAAATGAAATTTCTGGAGTAGAACATCTACATGTACCACACAATTAAAGAGGACATAACATTTTCAAGCCAGGAGCAGAAAATGTTTCAAATTTTGTTACATTGTTATTAAGACTACAAGCAGTGCTAGTATTATACACAACCCTTGTTCTTTGGCGTAAAAAATATTTATAGGTTTTTAAAGTCACTACTTATAATATATTTTCAAAAACACTTAAAAAGCAGTAATGTCATTATAATATCACACCCAACCACTGCAGTAGTTAACTCTTGCAGTAAATAAATCAGATGTTAGCCCTTGACCTGGGAAGTTTTGGTTCAATTGCTCCTCACCCATGAAAACAGACTTTCTGGCCTTGGGCAAGTGTTGCATCTCAATAACAGTTCTCCCTCTTCTGCTTTAGGCTGTCAAACATCTGTTCTAGAAATACATTGATGACACATATTAACCAGGCATTCATCAGACTCCCGGCTTACATTTCTTTGATTCATTGCATAACCATATAGAGATGGCATTTTTAAAGTTACATATCAATTGAAACAGTAAAATTTTATTAATAAATCCTGGTCATTTTAAGACTTTTTAAATTCAGTGCAATGGTTTACCTACAAACAACTAACTGAAACGACTGAAAGAGGACAAAAATTGGTTGGAAACAATTCAAATCAGAGTTTGAAAATTGACTACACTCAGATGTTTACCATTTGATGCTAAAATGTATAAGTTGCTATTCAGATATTAAATTAAGCAGCAGCAAGTGAAAGACTGAATGGACAAATGAGCTCAAAATATAAGAACACAAATTAGGTTGAGTGATGGGAGTGGAGGTTGAAATTTACTTTGAGAAGTGATTTGAAATGTATTTTATAAGGTGACTAGCTTGGGAACTGGCAGTGTCCGGGTTATTAGAAGAAGGCATTGTTTGTTTTGGAGGGTTAGGTAATATCATTTAGTTAATTAGTAACACTATTTATTAGAAAAAAGCAAATCTTTGATTTAATCTTTAATGAATGCTCCCATTAGAAAATACATAACGATGTAATGAACTACAATTCCCAGAATCGTGGGTCAATCACCTCCAAACTCTGCCTGTATGTACAGTTGGCCATGTTGGGTCTGTGTGCCAAGTTTGGTCCAGATACATTGTTGACTGAGTTCAGGGCTCTCTGGATAAGGGTGAACTACAACTCCCATATGTCAAGTACAATCACCCCCAAATCCCACCTGTATCCACAGTTTGCTATGTTGGGTCTGTGTGCCAAGTTTGGTCTAGATACGTTGTTGGCTGGGTTTAGGACTCTCTGGATAAGGGTGAACTACAACTCCCAGATCCAAGGACAATCACTCCCAAACCCTGCCTGTATGCACAGTTGGCCATGTTGGATCTGTATGCCAAGTGTGGTCCAGATCCGACATCAGCTGGGTTCAGTGCTCTCTGGATAAGGGTGAACTATAACCCCCAGATTTCAAGGTCAATCACCCCCAAAGTCCATCAGAATGCAAAGTTGGCCGTGTTGGGTCTGTGTTCCAAGTTTGGTACAGATCCGCCATTAGTGGGGTTCAGAGGGCTCACTGAATACAGGTGAACTAGTAACTCCCAGAGTTAAAGGTCAGTCACCCGAAAGTCCACCAGTATTCCTAGTTGGCCATGTTGAATTTGTGTGTCAAATATGGTCCAGCTCCATCATTAGATGGGTTCAGTGTTCTCTGAATACGGGTGAACTATAACTCTTGGATGTCAAGGTCAATCACTCCCTTATGCAAAGTTGGCCATGTTGGGTCTGTGTGCCAAGTTAGTTCCAAGTCCATCAATGGTGGGGTTCAGAGTGCTCTTAGATTGCAGGTGAACTATACATCCCAGTCCCCACAACTCCTATAAATCATGGTGAATTCTCCCCAAAGCTCGCTCTAGTATGTTCAGTCGCTGTGTGCCATAGAAAAGAATAGGAAAAGTTTAAAGAAAGGCAATGGGTGGGGTCATGCAAATTCCGCATCAATGGAAAGAGAAAGGAACTCTGGGATTGTCACGACCCAGGCTGCAGAGCACCAATAACCATACACAGAGGCCAGAATCTATCTAATATCTTTATTAAGGAAATATGTAAAGTCAATAAAAATAAGTGTAGAATATAGTTCAGAAGAAGACCTTTCAGGAAAGGTCAATTATAGTCCAGGAAAACAATGTCCAATATAAAATATTAAGGTCCAAAGATGTAATCCAATAACCGAAACACTCACTTTGCCAAGCAAAGTGAGGGGAGATGACAAGGTTCTTAGTCCAAGGAACTTGATGCAAGGCTAGGAAGTAAACTTGATTCTTGAAACACAAGGCTTGATACAAGGCAACGAGGAACGAGGATCAGGGACAAAATCCGTGGTAAATACTTGGCAAGGTCCTGGAAAGCAAGGCTGAGTCCTAGGAAGCAAGGCAAGGTCCGTGGAGCAAAACAAGGCTGGAAACAGGAACGAAGGCTTGGAAGCGGGAACGAAGGCTTGGAAGCGGGAGTAGCGCTGTCCACACACAACCTACTCCAGTAGCTGACGAATTGACTCCGCAAGATTTCTACAGGGCAAAGAACCTAAATAGGGTCTCGTTTTCCCACCAATGAACACTTCTCTGGGGAAACAGAACCGAAAGTCAATCTCTGTGTCCAGATGCATGACTCCCTAAAGTTTCTCATGGAAGCAGGCTTAATCAGCTGAATGCCTGGCTGCGATTCTCAGGCTTCTGCGATTAGCCTGTTGAACTCCTTTTTGTTGTTGATAATAATTACGGCGAGAAAATGGGGGAGATTTTGACTCAGGGCTTGTCTGGCAGATTTCTGGAAGACAAACCTCCTGCAGGTGCAAGGGCTCCAATTCAGGCTGGGAAAGTTCCAATTCTGGCTGAAACGGTGGAAAACCCAAGTTTTCCTCTTCATCTGTCACAACAGCGCTAGGAACGGGACTACATGGCCCATGAGTCATCACAGGGATGTGGCTTGCTATAACCTGCAATGTGCTTTGGTGGCTCTTGTGGGTTAAAGCAGTTTGTGGAGGTGGGAGGCTATCTGTGTAAATGGACACCTCCGCCACATACACACATACAGATTTTCACTTTTATTATGTGTATAGATCAGGCATAGACAAACTTTGGCCCTCCAGATATTTTGGACTTCAATTCCCACAATTCCTAACAGGCTACCAGCTGTTAGGAATTATACCTGGAGGGCCAAAGTTTGCCCATGCCTGGTATAGATGGATGTACAGATAATATTTGACAGAGAGGCTTTCCAAGGCTGGATCTACACTGCCACATAAAGCAGTTTCAGAATGCAGATTAACTTCATTGAACTAAAATATATGAATCTACACTGCCACATAATCCAATTTCATGCAATTATTCTGCATTCTGAAACTGCATTATGTGGCAGTGTAGATCCAGCCTAAGACGTATAAGCACAGGAAATGCTATATTTTCATAATAACAGTGGTTAATGGGATTCATGAATTAGCAGTATGGTTTGAAGTAGAAGTGTAATTACATTATTATTTAAAGAGGGTAGACTAATAAGGGATAATAACCATCAGAAGGAGCCCCGGGGACGAAGTGCGTTAAAGCACTGAGATGGAGACCAAAAGGTCCCAGGTTCAATCCCCGGGAGCAGCGTGAGCAGCCGCTGTTAGCTCCAGCTCCTGCCAACCTAGCAGTTCAAAAACATGTCAATGTGAGTAGATCAATAGGTACCGCTCCGACAGGAAGGTAACGGCGCTCCATGCAGTCATGCCGGCCACATGACCTTGGAGGTGTGTATGGACAATGCCGGCTCTTCGGCTTAGAAATGGAGATGAGCACCAACCCCCAGAGTCAGACATGACTGGACTTAATGTCAGGGGAAACCTTTACCTTTACCTAACCATCAGATAAAGAGTGAGAAGTTGGTAGATTCTTTTTTTTACAGTTGTTCCATTCTAGTCTAATTGTTGTGTGGTACAGTATTTCGCTATGTAGTCATAGCAGTTTTATAACTGCGTATTTCATTTTGTTTTTTCTCTAATAAAAATTATTTTAAGAGACTATTAAAAAAACAGTTCTCGCTACATCTTCAGAACTGTTCAAAGGTGATTACATTCAACACAGAGCTTAAAATAAGGTATTTTAGGCAACAGAGGGCCATTCTACACTACCATATATCCAGATTATCTGCTTTGAACGGGATTATGAGTTTATAAGGCAGTGTAGAAGCGGCCAGAGCTATCTGTGACATGTCAGGTTTTAAAGTAAAAGACATATAACACTGTTATTGGAAAAAAGCAACATTACGTCCATCAATATTGGATTTGGGATTGTTTTTATTTTGCTGTAATCATTGCTACTTAAAGCCTAGTCATTTTGGGTTTTTTAACCATTGCCCCCCACATTTAAAGTTGATATAAAATAATTTAAAAAGTATATAAGAGGTATTAACACATGTGCTCTCTTTCAATAAAGCAGAGTAGGTTTCAATCATCAAATAACAAATTACTTTGAAAAAAAATGCAAGTATTGACCTTTTGAATTAAAAAAAGAATTAATATAGTGTTACTGTGCACCTTCAAGTTGTTTCTGACTTATGATGACCCTAAAGCTCCATCTAGGCCCCTTTTACACTGCCAATATAAAATCCAGATTATCTGCTTTGAACTGGATTATATGGCAGTGTAGACTCATATAATCCAGTTCAAAGCAGATAATGTGGATTATCTGATTTGATGATCTGGATAATATGGCGGCATAGAAAGTACCATAGTCCAACATTCAAATCATCACACCATGTTTAATACAGCATTGCTAATATTGCACTTAAGTCTTTGTCTACATGGGGTTTTATAAATTCTTCCCTACAACATGAAACTCTGTGCTATAGAAAACTATCCCTACCAATGGAAAACCTTCAGATTTTCAAAGTGATAAAAGTGTCTTGAGAAATTACAGGTGTGTTGACTCAAAGTACTGCCACCTTCAAGGCAGGCAGGCAGATTTTGCCAGTCTCAACTCACTATCCCATATGGTTTAGTATAGGTATCATATATCTGGGTACAGACAATCTCATAAATCTGGGGAAATAATGTCCCTTTTTTCCTAGCATCCCAGAACCATATTCTCCACCTTCTCTTATTGTAACATGGGTACAATGTAATGCCACAGAATAGGTGAGTGGGAAAAGGCAAGTTGTTCTCCCCTGGCACAGAGTGTCCTTTCTCCTGCCTGCCGGGACAGACAAGTTATTTTGGTACAGAAGTCAGAAAATTCCACAACCATCTTTCTAGTTAAACAAAATGGCTACCAATCAAGTAAAAAATAACACTCTGTAACAAAATTTGAAAAAAAATCTTTTCCTGGTTTGAAAGTGTTGTTTCCTGTTTAATTGTGCAGTATTTACTTTGAAAGTAGTAGTTGTTATACTCCAGAAATTTAGTGTAGACAGTAGGACTAGGGACTTCATCCTACGCAGTAAAATCAGCGTTTCTACACATTTAAGAAACGACAACCCACAGTGCCCTTCCACACAACACAAGCTTCAGCCATGGGGTTAAAGTATTTTGCCGTTTCTAAAGAGTTGGTTTCCCCAGCAATTCCTAAGCTGGTTGGCAGTTGACTTATTTTTAAATTCTCTGCGTAGTGATGGGCAAAATGGCCAATTTCCTCATGTGATCTTAGTTCCTGTTACCCACTTGTCAATAAAACAATGACGCTGTGTGTGGCAGGAGCCAAAATACCAATTTCTCCAATTTTAAACCACTTCTTATGGTCACAGTGCAGAGGCTTTGGGAAAAATCAGGGTTATTTTGAAAACACTTCCTATGATTCGGGGTGATGTTTTTAAAAAAATGATAAATAATTGAAATCTCGGAGGGACATTGGAAGGAAACAAATCTCTACCATGTGATAGCAAATGTTGATTTGGCCTGGGTGGACCATCTGGACTCTGACCCACTGCTGTCACAGATTGTGGATGGTGTGTCTCTGTCTCCAGATTAGCCCATGTAGAGGGGGCCCTTGTTGGAAAAATTGCATCCACTCAAAGTTGCTTTTGGCTAAAATGTGGGGAAATATATGCACCTGAATTTAAAATCCAGTCTTCTCCTATGCTATCTTTTTCAGATTATAGCCTCAAGAGCTGGTTTTTATAAGGAAAAAAAATAACATAACTATGTATTGCATCTCTTGTCCTTAAATGGAGGTGTCAGAGTTAATACGGTGGAGACTTAAGACATAGCACATATACAGCTACCATAAAAGCCCCGAGGGAATGTGCTTAGACTTGGACAAATCAGCAGCAGCTATGAAAATTTCATAGTGAAACATGAAACTTTATGTCAGAAGAACAGGGCTTTTTGGGTCCACTTTAAATAACCTTTAAAAAAACCTCTAATGTGGCAGGTCATAGCGGATTTTGTAGTAATACAGGTTGAATATCTCTTATCCAAAGTGCGTAGGACCAGAAGTGTCTTGGATGTCATAGTTTTTTCAGATTTTGGAGGATTTGTTTTTGCATACATGTACATACTGAAATATCATGTAGGTGGAATCCAAGTTTAAATACAAAATTATTTTATATACTTTATACACATAGCCCAGTAGTATCATTTCCAGGCACCATTTGGGCCAGATTTAGGACATTGCTTGTTTACTTTTTGGATAGGAAGGATATTTGAGTGGATGACTCAAATTTGCATGTTTTCGAATTGCTAGGTTGGCAGAAGCTAGAGCTAACAGCAGGTGCTCACTCCGCTCCCTGGATTTGAACCTGGGACCTTTCAGTCTACAAGTTCAGCAGCTCAGCGCTTTAACACACTGAGCCACTTCTTTATTCTACATATGACTATTGCACCTGGTAGTTCTGAAGAAACAGGCATGCCTTTGAATTCTTACATTGGCTTTAAAAAAGCAGATGGAGGTTGAATAAGCAATTGCGTATTTCTTTACCCAAGCGAAGCACTTGTTTTCTTGCTTTCTAAAAGCAATTCAGCAGCTACCGTTTCAACCAAACCTAGTTGTTGTAGTTGAGTCTGCTGGCAATATTACAAACGGTAGTAGAAGTACTAGTAGGAGGAAAAGGGGTAATCTTGAGCAGGTGCCAGATGAAGAACAGTAAAGGAAATGGATCCGGGAGATACTTGTGGCACCTTCTGAGGAAGACACGTTTGAAGGGTTTTCAAGTGATGAGGAGTCAATGATTGAAGAAGGAGACGGGATGGATGTGAATAGAGTAACTAAGAGGGTTACTCGGGAGCAGGAATCAGATGAGGAACGGGAGAGGAAGAAGCTGCGGGATATACTTACTGCTCCCACAGAGGAGGAGTCGTTTTTGGGTTTCTCTGGGGATGATGGGTCTGAGAGTGATAAAAATGTGGAGGGCACATCAGACTGGACTAGGGTACAAGAAATAAGGGATATGTGTGCAGAGCCAACTTCTAGTGATACGTTTGTGGGGTTTTTGGGACAGGAGGATTGGCAAACAGCTGATCATGGGGAAACCTAAGTCTTGATAGGAGATGGAGGAACTGGAGGGATGATAACCGGGATTCACGTGTGATTATAGGACCAGCTGTGGGAGATGACGATGGGGTGGAGGCCAGCTCATCTTCAGACAATGATGTGTAATTTAAAAGTAGGGTCTGAAATGGGGATCCTTCGCAGAAGGCAAAGTGTCGTTTTGGCGTAGGTTTGTCGCTGCCTGTTTTTCCTGTTGGGCTTTGGGTCCTGGCTCTAAAGCTTGGCATTCCTGGTTCCTGTGATTCTTGGATTTGGACTGGAATATCATGAGTGTGCTTTTCTCCCTTCCTGGACCTTTGGACTGGTGACTTCAGCTCTGTTTGATGATCTTCGGTAATGACGTTTGGATTGGCTTTTCATGGATGCAGCCTACTCCCTTCCTGGCTTTGGATTGACTTGACTTTGGCGCCGGTTACCCACTTCGGAAATCTACCTTTGGATTGCCTATCGTGAGTGCGGCTTTCCCCTGTTCCTGGCTCCTGGTTTGACTTGACTGCGGATTGTGTAACTTTGAAGACAACGTTAGTTTGGACCTTCTTTTCTGCTGTTTGTTGAACTTTGACTGGTTTTGTTTACTTTCTGTGTGCAGTGCTGTCTTCCAGGAAGCCTGTTACAGCGCTGTTTGCTGCCAATTCGATTGACTGCATTTTAATCCGGATTATCTATCCATTTAATCCGGATTATTTTCCGTTCTTCTTTTTGAGCCCAGTTTGGGCTAAAACTTTGAGTTTTGATCAGAGACACTGCAGTTAAGTGTCTCTGAGCCTGTTTTTGAGTTGCAATAAATCTTTTGTTAAGACTGAGTATTGTGTGTGAGGCTCTTTAAGGCGTCTGTGTCCCGACACTAGTTTTGTAGAATACCATGTGATATTTCAAGTTAACATACTCAGCGGCACTAGGCTAGATCTTTGTGGTCAAATATACAGGTCACAAGGAATACCATTCTCTCCCAGAGGAGATGCTGAAGGTTGGTCCTGTTCTCTGGACATAAACACACATTATGCAAGCTGAATCCCAATCTAAATAGAGCTACTCTTCCCCCACCCCCCTTCTACATATGTCTCAGCTGTCTTCCTTGCACTGCACTTTTGGTAGGCAAAGATTTCAAGTGAGGTTAGAAATTAGAAGTTGGCTGACTGGCATGCCAGGAGCTAACTTGTCAGCAAAATGAAACTGCAGTATAAAAGAAAGCAAACATGACTTCTGGCTTCCTCTCATTAATTTGTTATATTTGGAGAGTGGATGCGGCAGCTGGACCTGGAAGTCCTGTGCCATTGCTGCCTGCTGGGTCAGTCTCCTTTCTTCCCTAATAGATCGCATATAAAGTTTCTACAGCTTCCCAGTTTTACCTGCTAGCTAGCACCATATTTTCATGAGGTGTGCTGTTTCTTCTCCCTACTGTAATATTATCTCTCCCTTTAATTTAGCATCACCTAACCAGGTAAATAAGCAAGTGAATGGAGGCAATTATTGAAGTTGACAAGGAAGTTAATTAGCTGTATAATTAAAATATGTGCTTTTGTGTCTACATTTACCTTGTGGAAATATCATGCACATTCTAGCTTTTAAGTGTTCTGTAGGTGATGTTCCTTCCCGGAAGAAAGCAAAGGGGATGCACTTACCCCTTCAGGCTTTGGACCTTTGCTTATTCTCCAAATTCTTCAAGCCAAAGGCTGTTAAAATGCTGCAGCAAAACAATATTTGTTTTAACCAGAGTGCGCATGTTTGGGAAGAAAAAAATTGCCAAGAAAGATGAGGGCTGGGAAGCTTGGAAATACTCTTTGCCATTAAATCATCTTAATTCTCACAAAGGTATTAGGAATTTAAATTGAGGTGGTAGTTGTCCAGGATTAGTTTAGACTGTACATGAATTGGCAAGAGAGCCAGCATTACATAGCAGTCTGAGCGGGGACTCAGGGCGGCCTTACAATTAGCATAATTAGACGCTGAACAAATCAATATAAAACATAATATATAAAAACAATTTCAGTTAAAATAGATAGCATTAGTTAAAACATCCATATAAATAGACATTCAAGGGCGCATTCCAAATTGTGATCCAGGTCTGTCCATTATTCATCCTAATTTCATTTTACAGTTGGCACCACATGGCACACGGAGAGGCTGCTGCATGCTACTCGCATGGGGTTTCTCTGTGAGCCCTGCCTGTTGGTCCAATCAGAATAGAAGAATGCCAAGATGTGTCTTACGCAATTTCTCTACCCTGTTGTTCAAATCCAGACTTCCTTGAAAGGAAGAAAGAAAAGGGTCCCAGGAAGGATGCTTCCTTAACCCCATTCTTCAAACCCAGACTCCTTAAAAGGAAGATAGGAAAGGATCCCAGTAGGGGTGCTTCGTTAACCCCATTCTTCAAACCCATTCCCTTGGAAGGAAGGAAGGAAGGAAGGAAGGAAGGAAGGAAGGAAGGAAGGAAGGAAGGAAGGAAGGAAGGAAAGGGCCTCAGGAAGAATTCTTCTTTCATCCCGTTCCTCAAATCCAGACTCCCTAGAAAGGAAGAATGGAAAGGATCCCAGGAACGAAAAGAGGAGCCTCATAAGTTCCTCATTCCCGCCAATGGGCCAGATCTTCCTGGATCTTCTGGCTGCAGACCAGAAATGGCTATTCGGCAACCCACCCATTTTCAGGAGGCACACAAAAATGGATCTGCGTGCCTTGATCTGGAATTGGGCTAGCAGAAACGGATCGAGGTTCAGCCGAAATGCACAAGCCTAATGTTGACTTACTAGGTTCCCATGGATTCAGTGGGTTTACTCGAGTTGAAACTAAGTAAACCCACTGAATCCATGGGCCCCATAATTCCAAATGTAAGATGAATCCAAAAGCACCATAAAATGAGGAAAAGTATATAAAAACAGACAAGTAGACAAGTAGAAATGAAATTTATGGAACATATAGCTAAGCAACTCTTTTGAACTCTCACTTGAAATGATGATGATGTTTATTTATACCCCACTTTTTCTCTCCACATGGAGACTCAAAACCACTTACATTAAAAGCACTTCAATATAATTTTAAACCTACAAATATGCAAACATAAAAAGGGAATTAAATATCATTGGGATTAAAAACTTCAATTAAAATCCAAATCAGGAAAATTGTTCAGGTAGTGCTTTTGAGAAACAGTGTTGTGTAATGGTTACTTAGAATGTGAGACTGGGACTTGGGAGATCTACGTATCAGTTCCCACTGAGCCATGGAGTTCAGCAAGGTCAAACACTCTTATCCTAAATAATACATAATGGAGGAGAGCAATTATCACTGTAATTAGGCTTCCTGCTGGAGGAATGAAATCTAACCAGGGCTTGAGAATGTTATTCTTTTGAACTGCAACTCCCTAAATCCTAGCACTGGCAGAGGGATTCTGCCATTCGTATAATCTTGCAAGATATAGAAGATAAATAATGCCAAACTAATTTTTAGGAAATTGTTTGG
Organism: Anolis carolinensis; assembly: GCF_035594765.1. Classification (NCBI taxonomy): domain Eukaryota; kingdom Metazoa; phylum Chordata; class Lepidosauria; order Squamata; family Anolidae; genus Anolis; species Anolis carolinensis. The sequence continues at coordinate 204,650,880 of NC_085843.1, forward strand.
GAATGGGAGAGCTAAGTGTGGAGATCACTAGTTGCTTAGAAAGCTATTAAAGGATTGGACAAGTTAATGGAGGACAGCTATATCAAATGACATTTGCCATGACAGCTAATACAATCTTCATGTACAGAGAAAGCGTATCAGTGGACTGCAAATGTTGCAGGTCAGTGGTGCGGGTTGTTGCCTTTATGATACTTAGTTTCTCTTGTTGGAAAAATCTGACTGGTGCATAGTAGAAGGAAAATATTGGCTTAGCTGAATCATGGTCTCATACAGCAAGAAGCTTCACACCATCTGTAGAAAATGCTGGGAATGTTGCTTCTTCTATCTGCCTACTTCAGATGGAAAAATTGTAGTCCTCCAGATGCTCTTGGTCTGCATTTCCCAGCCACTCTAACCAGCTTAGTTGTTGAAGAGGAATGCTGAGAGTTGCAGTATAATGACATGTGTATGTGGAAGGGGCACACGTTGCCAACCCTTGACATATGTGATCTCTGAGTTTTTCAGATGAGATTGTTCAGAAATCAGCGTTTCTCAAACTGTGCTCCCCCAGGTATTTGGACTTCAGCTCCCATACATCTTAGCCAGCTTACCAGCTGTTAGGAGTTGTGAAGCTGAAGTCCAAAACATCTGGAAGAGCACAGTTTGGAATCAAAAAAGGAATCATTCCAAGCTCTGAGGACAACCAATAGGTGAGCTGTAGCAAGTAGCTGATGGAGAAAGGGTTGTCAAAATGAAGGAGAGACATTTCCAGGAAGGCCTGACTAATGTCTTTTAAAATGACATTAAATTGGCCTTCTAATTTCCTCATGGCTTTCTGTTGCTTTAACCATATGGCCTATCACTCTATGCTTTCATAGTGTTATTTTCCATTGCTGTGGAAACATCCTATTGGATTTGCAGTTGAGGAAGAAATGTTTTGAATTCTCAGCCACAGGATATTTAACTATCACTAAACTATAAAACACTAGCTGTGCCCGGCCACGCGTTGCTGTGGCATTGTCTGGTGGTGTTGGTGAGAAATTTGAGTTAGTGGTGGTATTGAATGTCTGTTGTATGGTTGTCTTTATGTTTAGTATGCATTTGGTTGTTTGTGTACTGTGAAAGTGGTGAGGGTAGAGGGGGTCTATGTCTCTGTGTAGTATTGTATAGTATTTATACGTTGTCCGTGTGTTGTGAATGCTTGGATTGTGTCCTGCTGCATAGTAGAAAGGGTTGGGCTGGATGGCCCTTAGGGGTCTCTCCAAACTCTTGTGCCTGTCCCCTGGGCTGAGTAGGTTTCTAGGAAACCAAGTGGGTGGAACTTAGCCTTGTAACTGGCAGCAATTGGATAAAAACAATTATTCCTCTCCCTCTAATTAGGACTTTATTTTTCTTTTCTTTTTGTTGTATCAACCTAGAGCCGTGGATGATGGGTTGTGTTGTCAAATTTCGAGGTTAGGGGGCCTGTACTTTTGTTGTTTTGTCCACTGCCCTGATGCCATCACTCTTTTATATATATAGATTGTAGTGGCAGTTAATGGCACTACAGCAAATTGAGTCTACACTGGCCACTATATCCATCCCAGAGGTAGCTAGTAGTGATATGCGATCCATAAGAAATGGTTCAAAAGTCATTACAAAACTGGGGGGCAATGGTGCTTTGTTTCTAAAGTGTTTCTAAAGTATAAGGTAAAGGTTTCCCCTGACGTTAAGTCCAGTCATGTCCGACTCTGGGGGTTGGTGCTCATCTCCATTTCTAAGCCGAAGAGCCGGCGTTGTCTGTAGACACCTCCAAGGTCACGTGGCCGGCATGACTGCATGGAGCGCTGTTACCTTCCCGCCAGAGCGGTACCTATTGATCTACTCACATTTGCATGTTTTTGAACTGCTAGGTTGGCAGAAGCTGGAGCTAACAGCGAGCACTCACTCTGCTCTCCGGGTTTAAACCTGGGACCTTTTGGTCTGCAAGTTCAGCAGCTTAGTGCTTTAACACACTGAGCCAATTTCATTACTATAACAAAACTAATGAAATTTTGGTACTATTTCATTACAGTAATTGCGCATAATTAAATGGGGAAATTTCAGGGGGTCTTGTTTCCCTCATTTTAAAAGCTATTCAGGTGAAACTTGCTACAATGATAGAACACATTTACCACTGTTAGCCCACCAAATTTCAGAATGTTTCACTTATCCATGGATTTTGGTGAATTTTAAAGGATCTTATAAACAACTTTTTTAATAATAAAAGAAAATCTGTTTCTACAGTAGAATCTCACTTATCCAACACTCACTTATCCAACGTTCTGGATTATCCAATGCATTTTTGTAGTCAATGTTTTTAATACATCGTGATATTTTGGTGCTAAATTCGTAAATACAGTAATTACTACATAGCATTACTGCATATTGAACTACTTTTTCTGTCAAATTTGTTGTATAACATGATGTTTTGGTGCTTAATTTGTAAAATCATAACCTAATTTGATGTGTAATAGGCTTTTCCTTAATCCCTCCTTATTATACAACATATTCACTTTTCCAACGTTCTGCCGGCCTGTTTATGTTGGATAAGCGAGATTCTACTGTACTTTGAAAGTATTAGGTAAAGATAAAGGTTTCCCCTGATGTTAAGTCCAGTCATGTCTGACTCGGGGTTGGTGCTCATCTCCATTTCTAAGCTGAAGAGCCAGCGTTGTCCTTAGACACCTCCAAGGTCATGTGGCCTCTGGCATGACTGTATGGAGCGTCGTTACCTTCCCACTGGAGCGGTACCTATTAATCTACTCACATTCGCATGTTTTCGAACTGCTAGGTTGGCAGAAGCTGGATCTAACAGCAGGCCCTCACTCCGCTCCCCGGATTTGATGGTGTATTCTTTACTTTGAAAGTAGTTGTTCTACTCCAGAAATTGGTGGCAACTTAACAAAGCAAAATGTGCTATAGGATAGTATCCCTTGAGCAAAGAAAAAGTTTTTGCAGTGTAACAAACCTTCGCCATGTTTTTATTACAGAACCAATTAGGAACTGCCATTTATAACCCAGGAACAAAAATCATAGTGTAACTAACATATTGACAAATTTATTGGAACTCTAGCTGGCTACAGACCTATCTCCTATCCTAATCTGGGTTTTCTGATGCTGATGCATACTGAGAAATGTAGTTTAGGGCAGAGCCTTTTGAATTCTGTGGCATAGGGTTTCTCCCCTTTCCAGAGTCCTATGCTGTTTCCAAAATGCTCTGCTCCCTCTTTTCACGGCTCTTAATTCCAGGGAGGGAGGCAGGTAGATAGATAGGCAGTCTTTTTGGCTTAACGACTTTGCTTCCTTGCATTGAATATGAAACTGACTTTGGGAGCCTTCTGAGATTTACAAAACTAAAACGAAAAAGTATGGGGTAGGTTTTGATTCTAAAATTATTTGGTGTGGGCCACACAAATGCTGAAAACACATAGACCCAGCTGGACCATCACCCTCTGTGTTGCTGCCACTGTTCCTGGCTGATTACAGAGCTCCATGTGAACTGACTGTTGTAGAGGTGATATCAGTAGAGGTGTCCAGGAAGGAGGAGGATACGATTATGGTCCTCCAGAGGATGTAGATTTCAGTTACCAAAGCCCTATGCAAAATGACCTGTGATGAAGGATGATAGGAGTTGTATCCAACAAAACTGGAAGGCTGCATGTACACACTGTTTCTGGGTTACATTCGATTCTGACTCACCATAGCTGGGATTCCATAGAAGAAAAAAGTCTAGCAATGTTGGGAAATCTGTAGGGTTAACAACAGGAAGTTCTGAATAGCATTTTTCAACCAGAGCATGAACCATCCAAGTCTGCTAACTTGCTTGAGACAGAATTCTTTAACAGTTAATTAAATTAGCAATTAAAAACATGGCTGTTCCGTTGTGCTTTTGAGTAGACAAGTCCGCTATAACCTGGCCCATATCCACGTTGAAACTTGCCCTGTCACTTTATAGTTTGATTTCCGTTCAGATTTATCTTCCCTGCTTGTTGTGTCTATTTGATGTATGTTCTATTCTGTAATAGACACTCCCTTCATCAGTTTTGAATGTCACCCAGACTGTTGTCCTATATTGGACCTTTTAACGCCTTGGATGATTGTTTAATATTTTAATTATGTCTATTTTAAATCATGACTTGTTTAATTTGTTTTGAAATGCATTCTTTGATGTCTCAACTGTTGATTTTGTGATATTTATGATTGTATTGGGCTTGCCCCAGTGTGAGCCACTCCAAGTCCCCGTTGGGGAGATGGAGGCGGCATACAAAAATATTATTATTATTATTATTATTATTATTATTATTATTATTATTACAGCCATAATGACAGTGGAATCCCATGCTTTTCTTGTTAATATGGTCACAATAGAGGCTGTCGTTCTGAAGAAACTCAAATGAGAAGAAACCATTTGCACTTAGAGCAACTTGAGAAAATGATGGATAGTAATTACTTCCTGATGAAATTTGCATGGGAAACTGGGTTTTTCTAATTTTAGAGTTGTGGGTTTTTTATACCAAAGAAAAACATTGCTTTTGCAGCTGTTCACATGACTATCTTCATGTCACCTGTTAAAACTCTTTTCATACTTTTATAGTGCTGTATAAATAAACCTTTGCTTTATTTGCTTTTAGGAAAAATAGAATTTTGTGAGCTGACTCCCACGATGTGCACCTTAAGCCGAGGTTTCAAAGCTCTTTTCCTAATGATATTATGCAGGTAAGAGACAGTATTTATTCCATTGTTATTTTATGTATGCAGGATAATTTTTAGGTGGGACAAAAGAGGATTACCGGGGCCTTTCCAGATGATGAAAACAACAGCTGAGATTACTGTACAACTAAACAAGTGCTAATCCAATGTTATTAGTTGATATTCTATTTCTCTACTGCTAGGCATAGGAGGAGTGCAACTTTGCATCAGGGAAGAGCCCTGCAGTCTTTTAAATAAGCAGTTGACTCTGACACCTCAACATGCCTCCTCTACCCACATTTTTGTTTTTAAAGACAAAGATGCTGGTTATCTAGCCTGGAAATTTGGTAACTCTTGTTATTTAATGATAAAGTGTGCTTAGAATTTGAAAAATAGAGAAACATGTGCCCAAAATGACCACATTAAAAGGCATATAACCTTTAAGGAGAATGAAAGGAGAATGACGGTGGGATGAGAAGAAACAGAGCAAAATCAAGACAGGGATTTTCATGTCCCTCATCATAAATACATCCTAATTTCATCAGTAGTAACAACAACAATTTAATAAACAAATGATAAAAGTGAAAAATCCCACAGTGTTTATTTATAACATCCTTTCAACCAAAAGAAGTATATAGACAGCGCAAAACAATTCAAGATAAATAATAATGTATAACACTATAAATACATTATATGTGCTGTAGGATATGTTTAGCTGAGAGGCACGAACTTGCTCAAGAACATCAGTCAACCTTATATTGTAGGACCTTGAATTTGAATCCACACAGTTGAACAGCAAACTAGTTGCTAAGTAAATCATGTAATTGTCTCTTGAATATTTGCTTTGTCTTTATTAAAAAAAACAAAAAACAGTCACGGCAGATCAGAATACCTCTTCAATCACAACTTTCTATTTAGGGGCAATAGTAGCTTTTAGAAGAATCTGGATCAACGCTCTAGTAGGAACAAAATGTTAAACCACCCCTACTTCTACAACTCAATCCCAATCTGGATTTATGCATCTACATCAGATGTTACTTGGCAAAGAAAGATAAGGGCAATTCCAGACATCGTCAAAATGCGGGTTAAAAAAGTGAGTTTAAAGTCCAAATACAGACTTGTCAGTCCCAGGAAATGGTCCCCGCCTACCTCACACCTTCCTTTTTTAGCTGATTTTACAAATCTGCAAGATGGACAAGGGATGGGGGGCATCCAGCAAAAGTTTTTGTAAATTCTCTCCGAGATGCGCTGGACCTCATATGCACTCATGCGAATATCCCAATGTACACAGAAGCAGATTTCTTATTCTCTCTCTTCACCCAACTGTAAATTCAAGCTCTGTTTAATATTATAAAGATGAGAGCAAAAGGAATGGTTGCAGAGAATTCTAATTGCTTTTCAGTTATTCTTCCATTGAGCCACCTGTGTGTCTGTGGCTCCATTTTTTGACAGGCTGATTAACTGTTTTGGGCTTTTAAAATGTGCACATGTGCAAAAGCAGTCCACACCAAGGAATCGGAAGGAAATGCACATGTTGGCCATGACTGCAGGATATACAATCATGAAAGATGCACATTTAGAGGAAATAGGTTGTAACAACATTTATTATGGTCCATAGATCCATCAAAAAGTTATTTTGAATTGTCCCATCCCATTTCCCAATTCATTGTACAAGATACATCTACATAGTTTCAAGTAATATTCAAGTGAATTGGGTTTTAAGTGCACCTTTTAAACACATGCTTTTTGGCTGTTAACCTGATTCTGCGCACACTTTCCCAAAAGGTCATTTAGCCATCCCCTTTTTATCCCTGTTTCTTCCAGGTTTTTAGGCATGTGTAAGAGGGTCCTAAGCAAGAACTAGGCATGTTCTGAAGGCCATGTGAAAATTCAAAGTCTAGCTTATTATGCATTGCACAATGCTATTTGTTTTCTGAGTTGTTATATATGTAACTCTTCACTAACTCTACTTTAATCATCTAGAACATGACTGGGGAATATGTAGCCTTCCAGATACTGTTCAGTTCCAATCAGTCTCAGCCGGCATAGGCAAAACTGAAGGCTTATATGATTTGCAATCCAACAGCACCCAGGGAGCCACACTTTTCCAAAATATTGAGTTATACCTTGAGTTGAAATGAGTAGGTGAGCCACAACATTTATTCTAAAATAAAATCTGAAGAGTAAAATGTGTACTGCGAGATACAGCAGTGCAACTTCCATCTGCCTTAGACAACATGACCAAGGATGGTGGGACACGCTGTGCAGTGTGTGGCCTTAAAAAAAACCCAGAGCCTCTTGCTCCGAGTCCATGATCTAGTATGTTGTTTACAATGCATTTGCCTTGTATGCTTTCTTGACTTTCACTGAGCACTCCTTTGTTTGACAAAGTTACTATAGAAACATTCAAATAAAAATGGTGCCTGCTTAAAGAATTTGATTACCTAATTTGGAAAGAATCAAATTGGTTCAATCATGCATTCTGTGGCAGAGCAGGGCATGAGCACTAGAAGGGCTCTTCCCTGAACATGGGAAAGGTGGCAGGTATTTCAAAGCAATGTTTGCCAATAAGCTGTTTTTGTAAACTGTGTGGGATATGTTTTTTTAAAAAACAAAAATCTCAAGGTTTTTTTTTTTACCCTAGGTACTTACAGACAAAGTTTGCAAGTTATTTTTGTTTTGTGACGGGAAACGTCAAAATGTTCAGAGACAGACTAACATAGAAAGAGGCAAATCACATACTGGGTCATTTGCATGCAGGTTTTTCCTTTATATTATGAAACTGGAAAGAAGATTTCTTGAAACAGTGTATTTGAATATGTGTTTTTATGACAGTTTGATCCTGTGAGTTTTTATTGTTCATGTTGCTTAAAAAAAGTCATGATTATCCAAATGTGGACATAGTGTGGAACTGTGAGCTTTTTTTCTAAAATGAAAAGGAAAAAGACTGAAATGGCTTCTGCTGTTTCAAACACACCCATAATTTCCATGTCCTTTGTGAGTGTTTACATTGTGCCATTTTTAGAATGCAAATGCATTAGAAACTAGACTTCACAGACATATATTGTGGATCTAGATTAAAGTTGCAATCCTATAACCATGTCTCCCACTTTTGAATGAATATGTTTATGACTGTACAGTGTGACCACTGTATCCATGGGATCTATATTCCTGAAAATACTGTGGAAACAGGAATCCATGAATAATAGCAAACACTATTGAAATGCATGACAACTCCCTAAAGTTATCATAGGCCTCTTCTACACTGCCAGATTATCTGTTTTGAACTGGATTATATGGCAGTGAGAACTCATATAGTCCACTTCAAAGCAGATAATGTGGATTATCTGATTTGACAATCTGGATTATATGGTGGTGTAGTAGGGGCCATACTTTAAAACAGAGTTTCTCAAACTGTGCTTCTTCAGATGTTTTGAACTTCAGCTGCCTCAATTCCTAACAGCTGGTAAACTGGCAGGAATTTCTGGGCGCTGAAGTTCAAAACACCCAGAGGACCACAGTTTGAGAAATACTGCTCCAGAGGACCAAGAAAACTCCCAGAGCAGCATTCTCTCTAGGAATTTGCCAAGCCCTCTAGGGTGAGTGTGTAATAACTTCCTGTAGAACATAGAAAATTCTTAGAGCTTACATATTTTATTAGATGTAGATAAGGTGAAATTGTGGGTATTGGTCCCACAAATGCAGGGGTACAACTCTACTTTGGTTCTTACTGAAACCAAAGGAACAAATAGTTGTTTTAATCTTTATTGACTTTAATACTCCAACCCAATATTTTTAGGGCTTTAATTGAATTCCATAAATTATACTAGCTATTCAGTCACCTTGAAAAGAAAAACTGTTTGAATAGTTTGGTAATCCTTTTATAAAAAGCTGTCATTGGCTGAGAGTTGAAGCTGCCCTGACTGCGTGATGTTAGATTTAGAATACTCAGTTTTTGAGTCCCAGCTTTGAGCAAAAGGCAGGATATACAGTGTTCTGTTACTACTTCGCAGTTCATTTTTTATGGATTCACTGTTTCGCAGTTTTTCAATAAACTCTAAAAGAATATTACAAATCATAAAAATTTACAATTTACAGCCTGAGGAAGGAGAAGCTGAAGGGAGAGAAAAGGAGCCCAAGCGGCAACGGGAAGAGAAGTAGGCAATTTATCAACACACGATTGGTTGATAAAGACTTAAAATAGTGTATAACTACTAAAATAATGTATAAATATTAAAATAAATATAGTGTTCCTACTTCACAGATTTCCACTTATTGCGGGTGGTCCTGGAACATAACCCCCGCGATAAGTGGGGAACACTGTAACTAAAATGAATACAGTCAGCCCTCCACATTTGCTAGGAACAGGGGCACAAATCCCACATGAAAGTGGTTAATTTTTAAAAACACATACATTAAAAATTGCTATTTTTTAAGCTGAGAAAACCCTCTCTTGGAACTTCAAGGCCTTCCAGTATGCCCTTGTGGTCAGGTTCCTCTGGAAGATGACCATATAATCCAATGGAGAAACAAGAGATGTGTAGACAGATTTTCTCCTTAGAAGATCTCTCTAGGTCCTCTAGTATGATTGGACGAAGTGGACTATAAGACCAGACTGGAGGATCTAGAAGTTCCTAGAGAGAACATTTTAAATCAATTCTGAGAATACTTAAATCAATGTGTTGTCAAAGGTTTTCATTGCTGGAATCACTGGGTTGCTGTGAGTTTTCTGGGCTGCATGGCCATGTTCCAGAAGCATTCTTTCCTGATGTTTCACCCATATCTTTGGCAGGCATCCTCCGAGCTTGTGAGGTCTGTTGGAAACTAAGCAAGTGAGGTTTATATATCTGTGGAATGTCTAGGGTGGAAGAAAGAACTTTTGTCTGCCTGAGGCAAGTGTGAATGCTGCAAATTGGCCACCTTGATTAGCACTGAATGGCTTTTCAGATTCAATGTCTGTCTGCTTTCTGCTTGGGGGGATCTTTCGTTGAGAGGTGTTAGCTGGCCCTGATTGTTTCATGTCTGGAATTCCCCTGTTTTTTTTTTTTTTTTAGTTTTGCTCTTTATTTACAGTTCTGACTTAAGAGTTTTTTTTAGTACCGGTAGCCAATAATCAAATCCACAAATGTCAAAAGTGCAAATGTGAAGGGGGAAGATTTTTTTTAAAAAAAAATAAATAAAGCACAGTATAGGCCATTTTTTCTTTGGTATCCTGGAACAGTTACTTCATAAATATTTGTATCTGCATGTTTGCCAGTTCTGTTTGGCACTATTTCCTTGAAAAAGGGTCTAAGAGCCCTAGTTATCTGATGGGAATTATGTTACAAGTCTTAAAGCATAAGGCATTAAGTGATTGTGTTGCACTAAGTAAGTTCCAGATACATGTAAAAAGAAACAATTGTTTCTCCACCTCTCTTCACTCTAGAGACAAATACAATATTGCAAGCAATGTTTTATACATGCAGCGTGTTCTGTACCAACAGCTGGTGTAAAATATTTTGAATTGGATTCAATAATAGGTCTTTATAGAGAGTAAGATTAGATTAGAGAAGTAACCTTGATTTGTAGTTCACAAACTCGCCCCTCTATAATTACTTGGCACAAATGCAGGAAAAAGCAACCCACTGGCATTTTGTAGTGGAAATTCCACTTCTTGATGAGCGATTGGATGTAGAAAAACAACAAGAGAGAAATGATTAACCCTTCCCAACTTTGTTCTACTCTGAATTGCCTATTCAAGTAACAAATATACTCATGTTTAAGTCTAGAAATTTTAGGCAAAAAACCCAACCTGGGTGAAATAATCCACAGTCAATGAGAGTATTGTACCTTAACTCTTATCAAAAAAGGAACTATCCCTTTTTGAGAAGAGTGGGGAAAGAGAAGCATTGGGTGTTGTGTGTCCAACTTTAGGTGCCAAATGTTCCCAATTAAGGAGGAAAAGTCCATATATTATGGTTTCTTGCTGCTAATTGCTGTGTCTGTATTGCAATAACATAACAAAAAACTATTCTGTCCTTCTTTACAGAGAGTTGGGGGGGGGGGGCTAACAGCTTGCAGAAAATCACAATCTTGGTAACACGATTTTTGGAAAAGAGAAATATGACATTCTATAAAAGAAATATGGTCCATGAAGCATGGAAAGTTTTCCATTAAGCTTTCTAGTGCTTAATTTTTCAGCTGCAAAAGTTCCATTTCTATCAAAGCAACAATTGCCTCGTAAGTCATTAATGACTCCAATAGCAAAGGGCATCAGTACAATATACGGCAAGCCTGATATTGAACCAAGTCAGGGTGGAATTGTGCCATCATGCCAATGCAAATCCCAGCATTCCTCGCCACTGGCAGTGATGGGGCTCCTAGAAGCTTTAGTCTAACAAAATTTGGAAGGCTGTATAATTTGAGCCTGCAATTAGATTTTTTTAATCATTGCTGAAGCAACTTGAGAACATACTGCAAGTTGCTTCTGGTGTGAGAGAATTGGCCATCTACAGAGACGTTGGCCAGGAGATGCCTGGATGTTTTAGCTGGGAGGATTCTCTCATGTCCCCGCAAGCTAGAGCTGACAGATGGGAGCTCATTCCATCTCACGGATTCGAACCGGCAACCTTCAGGTCAGCAACCCAACCTTCAGGTCAGCAGTTCAACCGGCACAAAGTTTAACCCATTGGAATTAGATAAGGCAGGTGATTTGATAGATAGTGATAGTGAAAGAGGAGGTTCCTCAGTGACCTCAGAAGATTGCAATTTTATCCAAAGTAGTTGGACCATTTTTTGAATATGTTGAAATGACTGTACCAATAGTTTTCAGTGAGTTGTCTCCTTTATTTTTTGTAAAAGCAATGCAAGAGAAGTACAGTTAGTTCTCCACCTTAGCAGGTTTAAATACTGATTTATCACTGATTTATATATTCACTGTTATATATAGAGTTACTCTGGAAGACCTAGAGATTCCTAGAAAGGTGTCTTCTTTGTAAAATAATAGCATTTTTATTTGTGATTTTCCCACTTTTGTGGGGGTCTTAGACTCCTACCCCCATGAAAATGGAGCACCAGCTGTACATGTTATAAAAAAATAAAGGCAAGACAAGTATTTTATTAAAACTAATGCCCACATAAATTTTTAATATAATTTAAGCCATACTAAATGGCGTATTCCTCCTAATAATATATTTTGGTTATAATGCTTGTGGGTTTGGGGAAATGTTGATGTTTTATTTAATTAATTTAAAACAATTAAACAGATTAAATTGATATTATGATCGATTTACAGGCATGATAAACTTTTCCAAAAAAAAAAGATCCAATTTAAAATTTTATGCAAAGGTTGCTACATTGAATGTAACATATTGCCATTTTTGTGACTTGATGACTGCCACTTCAAGTGATGGCTTTAATATGGGATGACCACTTTATAATTGCAGAACCTCGGGCAAAAATTTCATATCGCCCTGCGTTACTTCAAAGAGCACTTTCGACGGAGGCAGTGTGCACACTGAGCTAGAAGCAACTGAGGCACAGATACATATTATTCTTGTGAAGTCAACCTTACAGTCTACTCCTGACCAAATACTGGTTTCTTGTAAATCTTTGACTGCATCTGGGCAATTATCAAAGGCTTCATGAGCAATGATTTATGAAAGTGTGAATGAGTGTCATGTCTATACATCCCTTCTCCATATTTTTTGTGTGCCCTGAGTTCAGTTGGAAGATCATAGCTTTGCATTAAGTTACATTTCCTCATTTTATATAAACTGGTGGGTTTTGGCCAAATGCCTAGACCAAGAGCAAGGAAAATCAGCCAAGTTTGTACTGAATTCTAGAGATCATGATTGATAACCCTAGAAAATGTCCCCTTCCTGGCCCAATTCTGAGACTAAAGCTTTCCTTTCAGACTTAGGGTGCATCTACACTGTAGGATTAATGCAGTTTGACACCACTTTAACTTCCATAATTTAATGCTGTGGAGTCATGGGAGTTGTAGTTTGGTGAGGGACCAGCACTCTTTGGCAGAGAAGGCTAAATGTTTTGTAAAATTGTAGTTCTCATGATTCCATAGCTTTGAGCCTTTGCAATTAACGTTTTGCCAAACTGCATTGTTTATACAGTGTAAATTCATCCTTATACTGTTCAGCCTAAACCAACTGTCCTGATTTGGCAAGGACAGTCCCAGTTAATCTTCTGTCAACAGCTTTTAAAATGTCCCATACTTCATTTGCTGCAAACTGAGTTCAAGGTGCAGAAGTATTTGCATTGAATTTTATGGGAAATGGCATTCACAACCATTTGGAGACCATAACCTTTTGGAAAAGTTTGATCTTTCAGAGAAGAGCCAAAAAAAAACTGTTTGAATAGAATATGGTATACAACCAAATGTAATAATGCAAGGCAATTCGGCTTCAGTTGTTAGACTGATAACCTGTTGTCTTTTATCTGTTAGGAACAGATAATATGCCAGTGCATAAAAACAGCAGAGTTCCAAAAGTGTTTTTCAGTTTCCCAAAAATATATCTACCCCCCCCATAAAACAACCTGTTTTATATCATGCACTCAAGAGACAAAAATGAAGTAGGCTTTGGTAAAATGACATATTTGGTTTACTCACAACTTCAAGCTATATACCAGAACATTAATAAAAAAAACAGTAAGTAAACAGAATAATAGATTAACAAATTACTAGAGAGGCTTGAAGAAGTTCTCAACCCTGCTGGATTAATTCTGTTGTAGTTTCCAGCAGGATTGAGAAGACAAGTGTGGGAAGAATATTGTCCTTCCCTTGAGATCCAGGTCAAAGCAAACTGCTACGATCCCTCCTCGCTGGTCTTTTCTTTCTGATTTACACCTTTTGTCACCTTGATCACACTATGATGTTGCTGGAACACAGATGTTCCAGTTTTCATCATAAGTTGGATGGTATGCCCAACTACCTAAAGTGACCAAGGACCAGCTGTGAAAGCATTAGACCAGCTGAACCTCTCCCAGTTTAGAGGTATTGGAAATTAATTATGAAATTACTTAGAATTATCTTGCTATAGCTTAACTTTTTGGCAACTGGAAAAGATGTGGTGATGGCAAAACTCAGCTCTTTCTTTCCAGTCCCCTTCTGTGCTCACCCCCTTACTTTCTTTGAATTTATGGCAGCCACACTATACCAAATTACAGCTTCTACTAGATACAGCATTTCTATTGACAATTGCCTGAGATGAGCGAGCAGGGAAGAGGTTTGCACATAGAAAAGCATTTCTGCCAGCCAAATATGCTTATGCCTAAACCTAATATATTTTGTTAGGCTTGCACTGAAAACTTCTGTCTTTAATTCTGTTGAATCTGATTGTATTAGATTTGATTGCATTGCTGTTCACCTTGGGCAATCTTGGCAGGGCAAAACGTGTTCTAGAATAAAGTAAAATGTGTGAGAAAAGAAGATTACCTAAGAAAGAATGAGAAAGATAAAAAAGAAAAAATACAGGGTTTTAGTCAGCATGTGGATGATTATATCTTATTTTAATAAACGGAGATATGAAGAAGCCTTTTGTGTGTATGCACAGCACCTTCACAGTACATTTCAACAAGCATGAAACTCTCTTAAAACACTGTGGTTTCTTATTTTATTCTGGTTCAAAATTGTGAAACTCATAATCATTGTTTGGTTAAGGTGAGTAATTAGAGATTTCATGGCTTCTCATGCTGAGAAGTGAAGTGGCTGAGTTGAATTCCTGAGCAAAATTCTCTCATATATAGCTCACTGATTTTCAGAACTGGACCACATACTAGCAAATCTAGCATTATTTAACATAGGATCTCATTTCAATTAAAATCAGTGTCTTTGTCGGTTATTCCTAGAAGGTAATATTCCAGTTTCAAAGGGAAGGTCTTCTTAAGTATTTTTTGAGTTTCCGAATGTATAGCTTTCCAAAATTTGTGAGTTTCCTCGCACGACCAGCACACATGAAGATAAGAGCCCACCTGATCCTTACATTTCCAACAATTGTTTTGTGTATTTTGGTACATTAAAACTAATATTTCAGTGTGATATACCACCTATGGAACATTTTCAACCAGTTTTCTTTTAGGTCTGAAGCATAGGTGTAATTAAGTTTTTTGTTCCAAATTTGTTCTCATTCTTCTGATTTGATTGGTCTACCTAAATTTCTTGCCCATTTTACCATACAATTTTTAATCTCTTCAGTTTCCGTTGACCATTCCAATAATTTATTATATAATTTTGTTATGCCTTTTTTGTCATTCCTAAGCAACTTATCCCAAACAGACTCTGTTTCATTAAAACCAATTTGTTTATCTTTTGCATATCGTTCTCTGATTTGGGCATATTGGAACCATGATAGATTGCCATAAATCTTTTTTTAGGTCATCTTGATTTTTCAGTTGAAGTCCCTCATTACTCTTTATCAAGATTTTAATCAAAACGAGGACATTTTATTTACTTACATGAATACAGCGGCGAGAATTATATTTGTGAAATATTGGAAAACACAGGACATTCCAAACACAGAACAATGGCTGGAGAAGTTGGAAGATATACACAACATGGATACACTAACATTCTTGCTGAGGCAACATAAAGGGAAACCTATAAAACAAACTGACTGGAAGTATTTTGAGGAATACAAGGAAAAAATGCAACAAAAGGAGTAACAAGATCTTTGTTGACAACAACACAAAACTGAACAGAACCATCCAGTAAAAAATGAATTAAATGAGGATCTATGTAGTAATTACCCTGTATTGATGAAAATGGAAGACGGATAAAGTACCCTTCCCCTCCTTTCCAATTTCCCACCTTTTTCCCACTCCCCTTTTCCCTCCCTTTCTTCCCTTTCCACATTTCTTCCATATTTTATGAAAACTGTTTAATAAAAAGTTTTAAAAAAACAAAAACACAGGATCTTATAAGGAACTAGCTGTGCCCGACCACGCGTTGCTATGGCGAAGTATGGTGGTATGGGAAATCAGATAATCTGTATTTTATAGGTAGTGTGGAAGAGGCCCAAGTGAGGCCTAACTCTGCCTGTCCCCTGGGCTGAGTGGGTTGCTAGGAGACCAAGTGGGCGGAGCTTAGCCTTCTAACTGGAAGCAATTGGATGAAAGCAATTATTCCTCTCCCTCTAATTAGGACTTTATTTTTCTTTTCTTTTTGTTGTATGAACGTAGAGGCATGGATGAAGGGTTGTGCTGCCAAGTTTAGTGTTTCTGGGACGTGTAGTTTTGTTGTTTTGTCCTAGGCCGAAATTTCATTACCCTTTTATATATATAGATGTTAACCTTTAAGACCAGTTTGTTAGCACTCATGCATACAGACAATCACAGAAAAGATCATATGACATCTTTAAAAATGTATTTATTGTTACATGAACTGTTGAAGACAATAATTTATCCTTTTATTTCTTATGTGTCCAGTAGTTTCTTCTTGAAGTTTCCTCATGGATGTTTTTCAATGTTTCTGCTTCATCTGTGTTAACTCTGTGCTGCAGATATTCCTTCTAGAAAACAGCCTCCTCCCCTGCATTTCCTCCCTTGGGCTACTTGGATTGAGCACATTTCTAGTTATATAAAAAGAAGTATCATCTTAACCAGTGAGGAAAGATTCACAGTTATGCAGGGATGGATGAATTTGCTTGTTTGGCTTTCCATTAAGGTTCACACTTTCTCAAATTCGTTCTGTCCCATTTCTGCAGTAGCTTCCTTTTCAAAAGAAATCTGCATAAATATAAATACATATTTTTGTTCACATTCCTGTCTAATTCCATGCCTGTCTTTTTTGAATACATTTCCTTCCAGCATCTTTTTTTTGTATAAACTAAGTAGAGAAGAAAACTATATCTGGATTGCTGTGAGTTTTCTGGGCTGTATGGCCATGTTCCAGAAGCATTCTCTCCAGATGTTTCACACACACCTATGGTAGGCATCCTCAGAGGTTGTGAGGTGTGTTGGAAACTAGACAACGGAGGTTTATATATCTGTGGAATGTCCAGGGTGGGAGAAAGAACTCTTGGCTATTGGAGACAAATGTGGCTACCAGTATTAAAAAATTCTAAAATCAGGACAGTAAATAAAGAACAACACTCTGAAAACGGGAATTCCAGACAGGAAACAATCAGGCTAGCAAACACTGCCCAACAGGCAGGAAGCAGCCAGACTTTGAAGCTGCAAGGCTGTTTAATGCTAGTCCAGGTGGCCAATTGCAATATTCATACATGCCTCAAACAGATAAGAGTCCTTTCTCCCACCCTGGACCTTCCACAGATATATAAACCCCACTTGCCTAGTTTCCAACAGACCTCACAAGCTCGGAGGATGCCTGCCATAGATGTGAGTGAAACTTCAGGAGAGAATGCTTTTAGAACATGGCCAAACAACACGGAAAACTCACAGCAAAGCAGTGATTTCGGCCATAAAAGCCTTTAACAAAATTATATCTTCTTGCAAACTTCAGAAACTAAAGGATGATTCTGTTCTTGCATATTTAAGGCCAGGACAGAAGAACCACAGCAGCATCTATTACAAGGCAAAGCAAATCAATTTAGCCCATCTTCTCATAAGGCCAGTGGCAGAAAACTCAAATCACTTTATAAATTCCTGCAGCTGCTTAGGGCATTTGTGAGCAAGTTCTGTAAATCAAAGACTAGTAGATTTTGCTACTGAGGGATTAATGCGCTTACCAAGTCGAGAATCCTAGGGATGAAGGGTTTGCTTTATGTAGCTGTTATGAAACATAAAAATAACCACTCTCAGATTAGAAATCTATCAATACTGTAGACACGGTTTTGCATCTCTGACCTTCAGCTAACCCGTATGTTCTCTTTTCTCCTTATGTCTAGATTAACAAACGTTTCCACTGCTGAAGGAAAAGGTGAAATCCTTCCTCCAACCATACAGAAGATAATGAAAGGATATAATAAGTATCTGCGACCGTTTTTTGACAGTAAGTAGGGGAAAATATTTTGACAAGAATAAGGTATTAAAAAGCAAGAATGAGATCCAAGACGACAGGTCTCTTGGGCCTCTATTTCTAACAGCATCATATTATTTTGAAAGGATATGATGACATATACTGTACCATGAATTGCAAAGGTTAGAATGAGCCTGAAGACTGAGTTGTACTCTTACAGTGCTAACCTATGATCTTTTATATCTATCGGAAGTAACAAAGTACACAAGCAAAACAAAATCAGAGTAAGTCTAATCTTCTATATATAAAAAAGTAATGTGCATTTTTCCCATGGAGTAAACAACAAAACTACTGAACCAAATCACACCAAATTTGGCCACAAAAGACATAGCCACACAATCTATGCCTTTCAATTAAAAAAACTCCCTAGAAAAATAAAGTCCAAATTACAGAGGATGGGGAAGAGCTGTTCTCCCCCTGGCTGCCAGTCAGAAGGGTAGGCCCTGCCCTCTTTAGGCTTCGCTCACTTCGTGTCCTAGCAACCGCCTCAGCCACAATGGCTGAGGGTTCACTTAGGCCTCTTCCACACTGTCTATAAAATACAGATTATCTGATTTGAACTGGATTATATGACAGTGTAGATTCAAGGCTCTTCCACACAGTTATATAACCCAGAATGCCAAGGCAGATAACCCATTGTATCTGCTTTAAACTGGACTATCTTGAGTTCACACTGCCATATAATCCATTTCATACAGCTGTGTGGAAGGGGCCTCATATAATCCAATTCAAAGCAAATAATATAAGATTATAAATATAATATATAAAAATTATTGTGGTATAATAAAACAGAACAATATCATCTCTAAAATCAGGACAGTGAATAAAGAACAATATTCTGAAAATGGGAATTCCAGACAGGAAACAATCAGGGCCAGCTAACACCTCCCAACAAAGGATTCCCCCAGGGAGGAAGCTGAGGAGGGAGAGAAATCGTATTATCAAAGTTATTATTGTTGTTGTTGTTGTTTTGTTGCTATGATCCATGAAAATGAACACAATCCATCTCCAAGTATTAAAAAACTCTAAACTCAGGACAGTAAATAAAGAACAACACTCTGAAAACAGGAGAATTCCAAGCAGGAAACAATCAGGGCCAACTAACATCTCCCAACAAAATATTCCCCCAGAGAGGAAGCAACCAGGCTTTGAAGCTGAAAGGCCGTTACATGCTAATCATTCTGACTAATTACCGCATTCATACTTGCCTCCAATAGACAAAAAAAAAGGAACAACCAGAAATATTGTATATTCACAAGCTTTAGGAAATAACATCTACTGTACTAACTAACACCAATTCCTCAATACTTTATTTCCCATACCACCAGACTTTGCCACAGCAACGCGTGGCCGGGCACAGCTAGTATATTATATTGAGCAAGAGTTGTTGCAATATCTGAGGACATCATCCATTAAAATGTCATTTTTTGACCTGGCATTTTCAAGAAAGGGAAAGAAAACTTTAATAGTATGGTGGCAAAAACAATGGAGGGAGAATACGGAGGCAGAATAAGCTCATGTTTTTTGGAAAATGAAAATCTCCAGAACCTTTTGGAGATTTTATGATTTTTGGAAGGGCAAGACCTTGTTAGAAGTCACAACCTTTTGAAAAATGATGCCATAACCTTTTGGGAAAATGGCATTCATTCAAGTCAACTAGGTTACTCAGCTGTTAGACTGATATCCTAGATATCTCTTTGAACTGTTTGGGACAAAGATATGCCAATGCACAAAAAGCACATAAATAGCAGAGTTTTAGAAATGTTCTTTTAGTTGCCCCAAAAACATCTACTCTTCTCTTAAAATATCTTGGTTTAAATCATGCTCTCAAGAGATAAAAACAAGCAGACTTCTTTAAAAGTAACATAGTTGGTTTACTCACAAACTTTATGTAATTCACCATACAGGTACATTCCTTATCAGTCTATTTACAGATAGTATTTGAAGTAGTTTTTCTGTGTAGGTAACACAGGGCATCTTTTTTGTAATAACAGTCCAAAGTCCAAAGCATCTCTCTGTTCTGAGAGTCTAATAGAGTCTCTGTTTGTACATTGAAAGTCTAATGGCTTCTGTACAGCATTCTGTTCCTACTGACTTCTAAAAGCATACTACCGTAGAGACTCACTTATCCAACACTCGCTTATCCATCATTCTGGATTATCCAATGCATTTTTGTAGTCAATGTTTTCAATACATCATGATATTTTGGTGCTAAATTCGTAAATACTGTAATTACTACATAGCATTACTGCGTATTGAACTACTTTTTCTGTCAAATTTGTTGTATAACATGATGTTTTGGTGCTTAATTTGTAAAATCATAACCTAATTTGATGTTTAATAGGCTTTTCCTTAATGCCTCCTCATTATCCAACATATTCACTTATCCAACGTTCTACCGGCCCGTTTATGTTGGATAAGTGAGATTCTACTGCATTTCTACTGAAGTCTCTAAGCATACCTTTCCTGAAATGGAATCTGAGTCCTTAACAATCCCAGATCTGATCACGTGGTCTGCAACCCCTCCCACAACAAAGAATAAAGGAAAGCCACATA